>NC_084563.2:45997098-46089598 GCF_033978685.3 Nerophis lumbriciformis
TTTTCAGCCGGAGCTGGAGGCCACGCCCCCTCTAGCTCCATGCACCTGAGTGAGGACAGCCTTTTCTTTATGACAACAGGGTGACAAGAATTAAATCATCCAGACTAGAGATACATTGTATTATTATGTTTATCTTACCTAAAAAGAAATATATTTATTCATTTAAAAAAAAAAAAACATTTTTACTATATTTTGCTAAAAACATCAAAATTAATTGTATTTTTATTTGTATTTTTTCTGACTCCTTATTACATCCAACCATAGAATTATACATTAAAATAAACATATTTGAAATAATTAATTTTAAATTATCATAATAATTCATTTAAAATGACCATATTTAATTATTAAAATAATTGCTTGTTTATCAACAACTTTAGCATTTTATTCATTACATTTTGAAGCTCTCAGAAGCCAAGTTATGTTATATTCCTTAATATTTATTTATGCGAGTTTGAAGTATCATTTATCTAAACACAGTTTTGTTTGCATACTTTCAGGATGTACATATATATATATATATATATATATATATATATATATATATATATATATATATATATATATATATATATGTATATGTACGTATGTATATATATATGTATGAAATACTTGACTTGGTGAATTCTAGCTGTCAATATACTCCTCCCCTCTTAACCACGCCCCCCTCAACCACGCCCCCGTCCCGACCACGCCCCCCACGCCCCCACCTCCCGAAATCAGAGGTCTCAAGGTTGGCAAGTATGGATATAACAGATGACAAAGAGTTGCTTTTGGCTTGGTTTGTACGGTAAACAACGACCAGTTTTGCTAGATAAAAGTATTTTACACATTGTTTTGGTGTGGTTATGGCCGACAAACAATTTCGCTAAATAAAGGGACTGATGGAATTCCTGTCCTCCTTAAAGTGTCTCCGCAGACGTTACAATAATTTAAGTGTTGACAAACATTGTTTTATCTGTTGTGGCCGCCTTTCGTCACCTGTTACTCACAGTTGCATTGCAATATCATACAAAACAAATGATTTGTTTCTTTTGTTTAGAGTGGGATTTGATTTTGTGCGCGGCGTAGATTTGCTGTGCGCAGAGGACGCGTGAGCAGTGCGCAGGTGCGCACCTTAGAGGGAACGTTGCTCTCAATTATAAACAAAGCAAAACTATACCTCAATGAAAATGCACTCCGTACTCTATACTGCACCTTGGTACTGTCATACCTTACATACTGTGTTGAAGTATGGCGGAATACTTACCACAACACAATTCATCCTCTGATCATATTACAGAAAAGAGCAGTGCGGATCATTCACAACGTTGGTTATTTAGAACATACTCATAATCTGTTTATGCATTCCAAGTTGCTCAAATTTGATGACCTTGTTAAATATAATACATTAATAATCTTATATAAAGCATTTAACAAATGATTGCCGCCTAATCTACAACGTTTTTTTATAAGACGAGTGCAGGCTCATAACTTGAGAGCCTTTGGATATTTCTCATTGCCGAGAGCTCAAACCACTCGTAAACGTTTTCTGTGTGTCTGTATGCGGAGTAAAACTATGGAACAAACTGGACTTACAACACAAGCAATGCCAAACTATTAATCCATTTAAACTATTATACAAACATGGGGTCTGGTTCAAATATAGAGATGAGGGTCTTTAATTTGACCTGCTGCTGTACTCTGTCTCAAAGTGTTATCATGTGCTCAATGTGTCCTTACCATTATTGCTATGTTGTCTATTACCATTGTTGCTATGTTGTCTATTACCATTATTGCTATGTTGTCTATTACCATTATTGCTATGTTGTCTATTACCATTATTGCTATGTTGTCTATTACCATTATTTGCATTTTGTCTATTACCATTATTGCTATGTTGTCTATTACCATTATTGGCATTTTGTCTATTACCCTTATTGCAATGTTGTCTATTACCATTGTTGCTATGTTGTCTATTACCATTGTTGCTATGTTGTCTATGACCATTGTTGGTATGTTGTCTCTTACCATTATTGCTATGTTGTCTATTACCATTATTGCTATGTTGTCTATTACCATTGTTGGCATTTTGTCTATTACCAATGTTGGTAGATTCATTATTCCTACATTGTTGATACAAATTATTGTTACAGTGTAATAATTATTGTTACCTGTGGTAATGCCACTATGATACAACATGTGTATTATAATCCTTGAACAAAGTAAGAGTGAAAGTCATGTGAATAATCACTGAATGGAGAACTGGGGGTGGGATTAAATAAATTACCTTTTTCCCACTCTCTTTCAGGCAAAACTGGGCAATCATGCATTACATACTGTACATTACCTTTTGCACTATATTAATTTATATTATAATGTGTTGTCAACTTTGTACTGTCATTGCCTGAAATAAATGGGAAAAAAAAAGAATCCTCAGTACTTTGTGTTATTTACACAAACATTTACGGTCTATCTCATGTTTGTTCAAGAATATGATTCGATATTTGTATGGAATAATACATAGTGGGATGCACTTTGGTTTGTTGATGGAGCTCAAAGTCTAGTTGAAAGAAAACACTGCAATAAATAAACGGGCAGCTTTTGAAGGTTGACTGACAGCATATAAGAGCAGCTCTTGTTCATGATCTCTACACAGAAGCAAGAAGGAGCTCTCACCTGCAGGTTTGTACTCACATGCTTTTTGCCTTCTCTCTCATGCAGATTGTGATGACTCAGCAGCTCTTTTGTGCGACTTCCAAGGTTTCCCAGTTCGTCGTCTTCAACCTCTACACCATCTTCCTGGCTAAGATGCTGACTGTGACTTTAGTTCTTTGTGCAATGGTGGCACTGGCTACAGCTGACGGTGAGCACCAAAAGACCAAGTGTGCTTCTACAGGATTGACACACAGAAACAGACAAGCGTTGACAGTCACTGGTTCTTGTTTGTCCACTCTAGATGCAGCTGCAGATGCCGAACTTTTTGCGTCACAGTGTCCAGCCAACTGGAAAAAACACAACAACCGATGTTTCTACTTTGAATCCTCCACCAAGAACTGGGTTGATGCTGAGGTGGGTATCATTATTTCATGCTTTTAGAAAGCCGCTCTGTTGGTTTGGTGTGTAAGAGACGTGTCTCTCTGGCTCTACCCGCTGCAGACACAATGCCAGACCATGGGTGGGAACCTTGCATCGATACACCAGAATGACGAGCATAATTTCCTTCAGACCTTGACTCAGTCAGAAGCATGGATTGGAGGCTCAGATTGCCAATCGGTAAAATACATTTGCCTACATTTGTTTTGTGTGTTTTGAGGCTAACATGATTCACCACTTGTACAGGCTGGAAGCTGGCTTTGGAGTGATGGTACAGGCGTGTCCGGAACTTTCTGGTGTCCACAAAAACCAGACAACACACAAGCAGAGTGCTGTCTGAAGACCAACACTCAAAGTAGATCACAGTATTTCATGACTGATTTAAGATGTGATCTTAAATGCCGGCCAATCTCAGTCAATACATTTGTTAAAAAGAGATGACATTTTCTTTTTGACAACAGTCGGCAAATGCTGGGATGACACCGCCTGTGACACACTACTGCCATTTGTGTGTGCAAAGTCTCTTTAGACTGCAGGTATGTACAGTGACACTGTTTTGTTGCAGTCTCGTGCATATTCAAACTCTCTTTTTTATCAAAAGGCTGACCTGGACCCATGCAAGCAGAAGACTATGGATGGATGGATATTTACCAACTGGAGAATATAACACAGACATCCTTTCATACATGTAATAAACATATTGAGTATTGACATGTGCATTTTGAATTGTTGTTTTTTTTACAAATATTTACACACCTAATTTTGACCTGCATCGTCCAATCGTCACGTGCACAGAAAAGGTAATAGACACAGGCCTAGTATGTTCATGATGGACAGGTGGTACATTAGGAGAATTTTCTAGCAGCAATATTTAATGTCCTGAGTATTTGCTCCTTCGCCGGAAAAAAAAGAGCTTATGAGTCATGGACCTTGGCCTCAGTATTTGAAGTTAATGTTAACCAATGCTTCCCATCCAATCTGGTTGAGTTTAACAGGTACTGCAAAGAGGAATGGTTGAAACCGCTCAAAGATAGGTGTGCCAAGTTTGTGCCATCGTATTCAAAAAGATTCCAGGCTGTAATTTCTGCCAATGGTGCATCAACAAAGCATCGCGCAAAGGCTGTACATGTCAATCAATTTTTCATTTTTTTCATTTCATTTTTATTTATCACCTTCATTGATGTGCATCTTTGATCGATAGACAATTATACCTCAATTATTCAATTATACATTTACACACCAATGCATGAGAAGGAGCAGGATGAAGAAAAATCTTATATTTTCCTGCCCCCTTCAACATAATACGTTGTCTTACTTAATGGATATCATATAAACCAACAATTACATCCAAATATAATGAAAACAAACAAAAAAACACAACAGGTGCAAAACTTCATGAAGTACAAACTGTTGCATTTGGACCAATTGTTCCTCCCAGGGAATTCAAGTCACAAGTCGCTCCCAAGCTCTTTACGACACTTAAAGCTGAGTAGAAAAACCACCAGAGACAGAATAGGTATTTTGTAATATATTTGCAAAGCTTTGCATATACATTGAGACCAGTCCAGCATAGAACATTCAATCGCGCCGCCAAGATGGTCTGCCCCCCCTTGAAAAACCCTCTCCCCTCTTAAGTCTCTCTTCCTCCCACCCTCGCAGTCATGTTCCTCCAGCCAAAACACATGCCCATTGTCCTCCGCACGTGGGAATAAGGCTAGATAAGAGAAAGGAGTATCTCTCTTTCTTACATCAGAAGATTCAAGGTTAAGCACACAGTTTTTGCAGACAACCAAAAGACCACAATTGGAAGAATAACACTAGCTGTTTTGTAATATGATTATGAAACAAAAGAAGTAACACTTAAAATCGGATATATGTAAATATCTGCCTCCGACAATTCCCCCTTCAGATCTTCTAAAAAGACTTTATCACTAGTACAACACTTCTAAAATACGCCCCTCTTTGAGCAAGCTAGTAAAAAATTAAAAGCTTAGTTACATGGGAGATAAACGGATGGAATCTATGTCAATGTCGTCACTGTCAGGGAAGGAAACTAGCATTTCTCGAAGGTCACCACTTTGCTTGACCCCCTTCAGTGACATAGCAAACCCAGAAACAGGGTGGGGTTGACCTTCTACAGCTCTAACAATGATGCGGGTGCATAAAGACCTAGCATAAGGGGCGATAACGCAACCGCATGAGGCTATGATGGGCAAGAAAACTTAAAGGGAGATCAGGGCAGACTTAATTAGGTCAGACCACCTTCCAAAGGTGCTTTGGAGCCAATCTTTGAAGGGGTCAGAGACACCGGAAACTTCAGTAAATTCCTTAGACAGGGCATGGAGGCCCTCCAGGGCCCTCTGGACCGAGCCATCGGGGGCGGTGTTGATAGGAATGAAGGTACAGCATTGGTCACCAAACATTGCACACACACCTTCTTCCTTGGCTAGGATACGGTCAAGGGCTATGCGGTTCTGGACGGCCATGAAGGAAGTTGGGGCAAGTTGTTCAGCAAGCCCCTCAACAGCATCACGAGTCAGGTTGGTCAGTCTCAACAGATTATAAAAAACATAGTTAATGCATTCTACATTTTTAGTAACAGTCACAGGGAAAATAGCACCAGGTTCTCGAAACCTGCACAGGATGAGACCCCCCTTGGTTGTCCAATTGCATCAAAGTAAACACCATCAGGGTTTCTCATCAAATCAAAGGAGCCCGTTACACTCCTCCGAGATAACACATGGCGTCTTCTGCGGGAAGTTAGAGAGGCCGCTGAAACAGGAGTTCCAAGGGGTGTTAATTTGGTACCCACTAGGGTGAGTGGGGTCACCAGTCTAACCATAGCACAAAGTCCAACGGCTGATGTCGGGATTCTAATGTACAATCTGTGCTCCCCACAATACCAGAATAAGTCAGCTCGTGCCCAAGGGCCTATCCTTGAGCCATCTATCAGGGTGGTGCACCAGGAGGGGTTAATGTCACCCAATTTTTAGGGGGATGTTGAGGGTCCTGTAAATTGAAAACACGTGTATTTCAGCTTTTGAGCCACAAAGGGAAGAAGTCGGGTGAAATTGTCAACAGGAGGGTACACACTAGCCAACAAATCACAACCTGGCGGTGTGGGTTCAGAAAACAAGGAGATAAGACAGTTTGAGCCATTTGTGTCAGTCAACTTAAAAGGGGCGGGGCAATTGTGGGGAAAGGGACGTCCAGCGGAACAAGCAACACAGTCACCCAGGTTTTGGCTCTTAGCCATGCTAGTCATCCTCCTAAGCCACAGGTTGCCTGCACCTGCTCCTAAGGTCAAAGCTACCAGGTCTTCGGTGGTGATGTCATTAGTATACACAGATGTGAGAGCCTTTGTAACGTCACTGAGGTGGAGTGGCACTTTAGGTGCTACAGAGGGGGCAGAGGTAGTTAACGCCCTCTCAAGGACATTCATTTTAATAATTCCTGTAGGGTCTGTACCTGTCTGGTCAACCCCCAAAACAACATAAAAGGGACCAGGCATAACACCTGCTCTGGCAATTGTAAGGGAAACGGGGTTCTGGGACCGATCAAAGTTCCTCTGAAAGGTCATCCCTCTCAGAATAACTTTGAATTCTGGAAGTATGCTGGCATATAAAGGGTCATGGTAGTCTAAGGGCCCTGTGTAGTGGGTTACCTGCTTCCACGAGGGGCACCACTTACCAGAGTATGTTGTCCGCATCCGACACCAATAGTTCAGGTTTGAGTCGTAACAAAGATAGAGGTTACTAGCACGGTAAGAACTATTTTTTCCCTCGCACTTAATCACACTGCACAGGTCAAAAAAGTAAGTCTTGCTGCCCCCTTTGACCCAGTCTATTTCAAGTCCGCCGTACGTTCTAAGACACTTGTCAGTCACTGTCGTTGGGAAGGAAGAACTGAGACACAAGGTCAGTAGAGCAAGCCCAAACACCAGTCCGTCAGGGAATCCTACTGGGTATAACATCCTGCCTTTCAGAAATCAAAATCAGAGTAATTCAGGTAACTAAACGGGGATAAACATCAAACTTTTCACTTAATGTAACGACACAAATAGTTATGCTGAAAACAAGCAAGAAAAACTAAGAAACATTTAGCATATGAACTGGTCTCAAGCAATGATATACAATATAGAAGTTGGTCAGAGTACTATAGGTATAAAATCTGACGGTCTCTCTCTCAGCGTCTTCTTCTGGGCTGTAGGACTATGTGTGCAATTAAAGCCTCGCTCTTCTATGACCTGGGGGAGATGTTACTAGCACGACCACCCCTTTCAGTGTGTTACTCCGGTAACACACATACTAAAAATGAGTCGTCGGTCTGCTCCCGTTCTTCTTCAGATGCCTCAGGCTCAAAAGGCGCTGCAAGGGGGGTCGAGTGGGGCAGATGATGAAGGGGGGGGGGGGGGCAGATGATGTGGCGATGTCAGCAATGACATCCGCTGGAGATTTGTCAGGGTCTTCAGCAGGAGTGCAGAGTGAGAGGTGGTACCAGGTGTCCCCTTTACCAGCCAGTCGAAGGGCGTGGGACGTCCGTTCCACGACCTTGAAGGGACCAGTCCACCTGGGCTCCGTCCACTTGCGTTTGATGACCTTGATCTTGACCCTCTCAGTGGACGGAAGGGAATCTGGAGTGGCGGGCTGTCATCCTCGAATCTGTACAGAAGAACTGGCACACAAATTCTGCATTTTGTGTAAAATACCATTTTGGTTTTACGCTGATTCCTTCTTCCAGGGGTGTGTTGATCCTGGGAAGGGCTGACCTGTATGCAGTTCATAGGGTGAAAAACTCAAAGGGCGGTAAAACAGTTTTATTCACGGACATTCGAATGATCATTAACGCTAATTGCAACATGTCAATCCAATTCAATTTGGTCTGTGCACAGATTTTAGCCAATTCGTTTTTGATGTTCTGGTTCATCCTTTCAACCTTACCTTGGGACTGAGGATGGTACCCCAAACCGAACCTGTGTTCTAGTCCGAAAGCATTTTTGATCAAGGCTAAGTGAGTATTTTTAAAATGGGTGCCGTTGTCTGACCTAATCTTTTTGGGGAACCCATGTCGGGGAATTAGGTCATTCACAAGCCATTTAATTACTGATTTTGTATCCTCTTTTGAGGTTGGGGTTTCTTCCGGCCAACCACTGTAATTGTCAACACAAGTCAGCAAGTATTTTTTCCCTTTCACCGGATTGATCATATCAATGAAGTCAAAAACTATACACGGTTCACCCTCACCTCCTCCATATTCCAAATTGATCTACTAAACTACTATCGATGTGCAAAATGGCTATTTTCAAGTTAAATTTAGTTATAACTTCTTACCCACAGGAATATTGTTAAAACTATGGAATGTGTCAGAGTCGGATGATTGTCGATTTTGTTGTAAGGAGTCTGAATCCACCCTCACCTCCTCCCCCTTCTGTTTCTGAAGAAGGGACTGTGTCAGTAATACTATCACTTTCAGAAACATCTAAGAAAAAGGTCAGCTAATAGTCAAGTACAGCAAGAGCAGGGGCGGAGGACAGGTCATGTTTGAGGTCAATGAAAGTCATTTCAGCCTCTGTGGACCACTGGAGGGTGGTATTAGGGTAGGGGACCCCTTAGCGAAATCAGAAATAACTCAAACTCAACTAAACCCTAAATTTTATGTAACGTATTCAATATGATGAAAGCTTCAAAATATGCCTATATTTATATTGACACAAATACTAGAAAAATACTAACCTTATGGCGGATGCTTTAGCAATAGTAATTTGAAATTTTACCACACCTGGTGGCCACAATAACAAATTAAGTGAAGCTCATGTTGTAGAAAGTCGAATGATGCGGACCCGTTTGTTACTGAATACTTTCTATCAGACTTCTGTCATGGCGACTATGTGTATGTAATAAGCAACTATAATTGTTTGATATGCTTAAATGTAATGTGTCATTTTAGCTCAGCTGTTGTGTAGCTGCTAGCTCCTCGTAGCCTACAGTCGGGGTGTCTAAAGTGCAGCCCATAGCTATGTGTTTAACAGAAAACTTAAACAATAGAAAATGTGTTTTTGGGGTGTCGGTGCAATGAGTGGCAGCTACGCCGGGTTTTATCATTGGACCTAAGTCTTTGGTTTTGTAGGCGGGGCAAAGAGCAAGGGAACAATGTGGGACAGCAATTGTGTCCATCTTATACTATGCTAGTTGTAGCAAAGATATGTCAACATGAGCAGCCACACGTTGAGTTCCAACATATATAAATATAAAGGAGTCAAAGGCCTCCTGGCATGAGTGTCTATCTGGTGATCATAACATGAGGCGAGTCGGGTGGCGGTACACACGGAAGCATCTCAGTCAGCCAGGGTTTTCACTGATAGAGCAGTTGGAGATGTCAGCCATTTCTGGTGTTTCAGGCTGTGGTATGAGCTCATGGAGGAGCTTTGCTAGTGGTGTCGCTGCTTGGTGGTTGAGCCGTCAGGTAACACCAGGAAGGTTCCTTCTGTGCGATATTGAATGTCAGGGTACAGTCTGTAAAGGAGGTCATTACCAATTAGGCAAGGTGTGTGCAGGTCAACCACGAAGGGGTGCTTCAACGAGAGTCCAGCAATCTGAACCGGAAGAGGTTTGGTGACCGGTAACATTCTTGTGACCTCAGCGAAGCCTTCGACCTTCAAAAAGGAAGCACACAGTTTCTTTGGTCCCTCTGCATTCAGAAATGAGTGGGTGGCACCAGTGTCAATCACAAACTGATAACATTGTCCGTTAACACTTATGTCCAGCAGGGGGCCTGTCTGTATTTCCTGCTGGGGCTTCTGCCTTGGGCGTCCTTTGCCATGCCTGTATGATGTTTTGGCTGCAATTGGGAGCCTGTCTCGTTCAGAGGAGTTAGGACATTCACGTTGCCAGTGACCCGGCTGGTCACAGATGAAACAGTTTTCACCCTGTCTTGGCCTTAAAGCACCGTGTCCACCACCCGAGTCCAACCGTCTGGTCGCACGTCTGTTGAGGATTCTTTCCTCCACCTGCTGGGACTCAAAAGCAAGGTCACCCACTGCTGAATATACCTTAGCTGATCTTTGACCCTTTGGTTCTTTTAACTTTTCATCTTCAGCGATCTGTAATTTAAGTAGTTGTTTCCTTGTTATTCTACCACCAGCCTTGTTGTTATCATCCTGCTCTGTCCAATTTTGCATGTGATGAATAAGATGTCCCTGCCATGTGTTGTTTTTGGCACTGTGTATATCAGGGTTAGCTTTGTCCAAAGTGTTTAGCCATAGGTTCCCTCCCTCAGGTACAGGTGGGAAAGCAAGGTCAACAATGGCTTGCATGTCTGTAACGGCAAAAGGCTTATATTGAAATTGGCCCCTAATAGCAGCTTTATGTGTCAACAATGTCTGGTACGCACGCGCGAGGTTGCCATCTGCCGGAGGAAAATGGTCAGACGTGCAAAGGAAGGGGTTAAGAATTGGAGCCGATGGAGACATTTTAAGTTTTGGAGGTAGGTTCAATCTTAGAGAGTGCGTGTGAGTACCTCCCTCGCTTGTAACTGGAGTAGGGGGCGTTGGCTTAGTCAAAGTCTGGGCGGGTCGTTTGAATAGTCTTGCGCATGCGCGACAGGCAAATGACCAGTCGGTCCATTTTTCCATATTCATCTCAATTTTTATCAGTTCTTTAGCAGCTTTTCTTTTTTCCATGTAACTTCCGCTTACTCTAATTCCCTCTAGGTTCCTGTTCTCGTTCGTCAAACCTTTAAATTCTCAAGCACATAAGTTCTGTAAGCCTTCTTTTAAACCGTTAGGTTCCTCGCCTTGTGCTCGAGGCATGTCCTTATCTAATTCACCTTGTTCCCCCCCCCCCCCCACCCCCCCTCGTCTCTCCCCGCGGACTCCACCGTCACCAATAGCAACACACGCACACACAAGCAAGCACACAAACACACACACACACACACACACAACCAGCAGCACACAAACACACACACACACACAACTAGCAGCACACACACACACACACACACACACACACACACACACACACGCAACCAGCAACACACACACACCCACGCAACCAGCAGCACACACACACACACAAGGAAAAAACTGCACGAAAGCTCTTTCCCTGCGTTTCACTTTACCATAAAACTTCCAGTTACTTTTCTTTATTTACCAAACGTTTGAGTTCACGACTTTTCGAGTATTGTAAACTCCCTCTTAACCCTTTCAAGAAACGTTCTCTTTTTTTTTTCTTTTTTTTTTTTAAACTCTACCTTCTAATTTCATTGTCGACAACAGTACATTCATCACACTTTCTCCCCAACCGCCATCACATTACTATCTGTCACACTCCGTGGCCATTGTGTCTTTTGTCTCAGAATTTATCGTCCCAGACAAAGGGCCTCGAACCTGTTACTTCAGAATTTATCCTCCCAGACGAAGGGCCTCGAACCCGTTACTTCAGAATTTATCGTCCCAGACGAAGGGCCTCGAACCCGTTACTTCAGAATTTATCGTCCCAGACGAAGAGCCTCGAACCCATTACTTCAGAATTTATCGTCCCAGACGAAGGGCCTCGAACCCGTTACTTCAGAATTTATCGTCCCAGATGAAGGGCCTCGAACCCGTTACTTCAGAATTTATCGTCCAAGACGAAGGGCCTCGAACCCGTTATTTCAGAATTTATCGTCCAAGACGAAGGGCCTCGAACCCGTTACTCGTTTAGGCGACGACCAATGACCCAGGGTGAGCTACACCCAACTATTAGTTTATTCGTCAATGAAACGGCCCGTCACGGTAGTCGAGACACAATGACACGAGTTGACCACTTATTTACAACTTTTTAATGTAATGGTGGACAAGGCAAAAATGCAATCAATCCATCAAAATGTCCACTCTGTGTCTGGGGTACAAACAGTGTTTGACTTACATACTTCAAGACAGACTCCTAAAGCAGATTTTAGAAAAAGGCTCTGCTTACCTTGTTTTATGTTTGGCCACTAGTGAGTCTGTCCAGAAGAGTGCAAGAGGTGTCCAATTCTCAGCGTGTCGCACCGGACGAAGCCCCCAAATTGTTGCGTTTGGACCAGTTGTTCCTCCCAGGGAATTCAAGTCACAAGTCGCTCCCAAGCTCTTTACGACACTTAAAGCTGAGTAGAAAAACCACCAGAGACAGAATAGGTATTTTGTAATATATTTGCAAAGCTTTGCATATACATTGAGACCAGTCCAGCACAGAACATTCAATCACGCCGCCAAGATGGTCTGCCTCCCCTTGAAAAACCCTCTCCCCTCTTAAGTCTCTCTTCCTCCCACCCTCGCAGTCATGTCCCTCCAGCCAAAACACATGCCCATTGTCCTCCGTACCTGGGAATAAGGCTAGATAAGAGAAAGGAGTATCTCTCTTTCTTACATCAGAAGATTCAAGGTTAAGCACACAGTTTTTGCAGACAACCAAAAGACCACAATTGGAAGAAAAACACTAGCTGTTTTGTAATATGATTATGAAACAAAAGAAGTAGCACTTAAATTCGGATATATGTAAATATCTGCCTCCGACAAAACCGAACCCAAAAAAAAAAAGTAATATACACCTTGCGGGATGATACAAAACAAATACAAAACCAGGCAAAAAATAAGTAAAATAATAAATATAAATCAAAATGTAAACACTTATCGCTGTCCATATGATCTTATTGTTCTGTATTTATATATTTTTTTCAATTGGAATATATTTTTACAATCTTTTATCTCATTGCAAAGAGAATTTCATAGTTTAACCCCCACCACTGATATACACATTTGTTTTAAAGTTGTCCTTGAATACTGATGTTGGAAATGACCTTTTCTTCTATGCTCTTCATTCTCAGAAGTGATGACAAACATTTTTTTGTAAATTTACTGGTAATGTTTTACTTTTAGCCTTAAACATGACACATAATGTCTGTAACTTTACTAGCTCCTGTAATTTCAATAAACCAGAATTAATAAATAATATGTTAGTGTGTTCTAAGTAATCTACTTTATGAATAATCCTTATAGCTCTTTTCTGTAGTTGATACAATCTCTTATATGTGTTCCCCCACACTTCCACACAGTAGCTGATATATGGCAATATAAGTGCACAATACAATATACGCATTGCCCTATAATCTAACACATATTTAGATTTACTAATTACAGACCAGTGTCACTGCTGTCACAATTTTCTAAAATAATTGAACAAATATTTGTAAAAAAATTAGACAGTTTTATTGAAAAGAACATGTTGTTGAGTGAGGGCCAGTATGGATTCCGGACCAATAGATCCACTGCTTCAGCTGGAATGAATATAATGGAGGATATAGCAACAGCAACTGATAATAAGAAATACACTATAGGGGTGTTTATTCATCTTAAAAAAGCATTTGACACTATAGATCATTCTATATTATTGTCCAAGTTGCATTCATTTGGTGTGAGAGGAGTAGTTTTGGACTGGCTAAGAAGTTATTTAGATAATAGACAAGAGTTTGTGGATTTTGTGGATAATTCATCTGAACAAATGAGGATTGAATGTGGAATTCCACAAGGTTCGGTTTTGGGACCAAAATTGTTTATTTTATATATTAATGATATATGTGAGGTATCAAAGTTATTGAAATTTCTATTATTTGCGGACGACACCAACTTTTATAGTTCGGGACATGACTTAAAAGCGTTATCAAACATTATTGAACAGAAAATTATTAAACTTAAGAGATGGTTTGATGTCAATAAATTATCACTAATTGTAAAAAAAACAAAGTTCATGATTTTTTGCAAGAGGAAAAGGGAGGAAACAATCAAACTGTCAATAGATGGAATTGATTTTGAAAGGGTTTCTGAACTTAGATTTGTAGGAGTGATACTGGATGACATGGAAATGTCATATTGCACATGTACGGAAAAAGATGTCAAAGAGTATTTTTATATTAAATAAGGTAAAATATGTGTTAGATTATAGGGCAATGCGTATATTGTATTGTGCACTTATATTGCCATATATCAGCTACTGTGTGGAAGTGTGGGGGAACACATATAAGAGATTGTATCAACTACAGAAAAGAGCTATAAGGATTATTCATAATGTAGATTACTTAGAACACACTAACATATTATTTATTAATTCTGCTTTATTGAAATTACAGGAGCTAGTAAAGTTACAGACATTATGTGTCATGTTTAAGGCTAAAAGTAAAACACCAGCAAATTTACAAAAAAATGTTTGTCATAACTTCTGAGAATGAAGAGCGTAGAAGAAAAGGTCATTTCCAACATCAGTATTCAAGGACAACTTTAAAACAAATGTGTATATCAGTGGTGGGGGTTAATCTATGAAATTCTCTTTGCAAAAGATAAAAGATTGTAAAAATATATTCCAATTGAAAAAATATATATAAAGACAGAACAATAAGATCATATGGACAGCCATAAGTGTTTACATTTTGCTTTATATTTATTATTTTACTTATTTTGTGCCTGGTTTTGTATTTGTTTTGTATCATCCCACGAGGTGTATATTACTTCTTTTTTTTTTGGTTCGGTTTGTACTTCATGAAGTTTTGCACTTGTTTTGTTTTTTTGTGTGTTTTTTTGTTTGTTTTCATTATATTTGGATGTAATTGTTGGTTTATATGATATCCATCAAGTAAGACGACGTATTATGTTGAAGGGGGCAGGAAAATATAAGATTTGTCTTCATCCTGCTCCTTCTCAGGCATTGGTGTGTAAATGTATAATTGAATAATTGAGGTATAATTGTCTATCGATCAAAGATGCACATCAATGAAGGTGATAAATAAAAATGAAATGAAAAATTGATTGACATGTACAGCCTTTGCGCGATGCTTTGTTGATGCACCTTTGGCAGAAATTACAGCCTGGAATCTTTTTGAATACGATGCCACAAGCTTGGCACACCTATCTTTGAGCGGTTTCAACCATTCCTCTTTGCAGCACCTCTTAAACTCAATCAGATTGGATGGGAAGCATTGGTTGACATTAACTTAAAATACTGAGGCCAAGGTCCATGTCTCATAAGCTCTTTTTTTTCCCGGCGAAGGAGCAAATACTCAGGACATTAAATATTGCTGCTAGAACATTGTCCTAATGTACCACCTGTCCATCATGAACATACTAGGCCTGTGTCTATTACCTTTTCTGTGCACGTGACGATTGGACGATGCAGGTCAAATTTAGGTGTGTAAATATTTGTAAAAAAACAACAATTCAAAATGCACATGTCAATGCTCAATATGTTTATTACATGTATGAAAGGATGTCTGTGTTATATTCTCCAGTTGGTAAATATCCATCCATCCATAGTCTTCTGCTTGCATGGGTCCAGGTCAGCGTTTTGATAAAAAAAGACAGTTTGAATATGCACGAGACTGCAACAAAACAGTGTCACTGTACATACCTGCAGTCTAAAGAGACTTTGCACACACATATGGCAGTAGTGTGTTACAGGCGGTGTCATCCCAGCATTGGGCGGCTGTTGACAAAAAGAAAATATCATCTCTTTTTAACAAATGTATTGACTGAGATTGGCCGGCATTTAAGATCACATCTTAAATCAGTCATGAAATACTGTGATCTACGTTGAGTGTTGGTCTTCAGACAGCACTCTGCTTGTGTGTTGTCTGGTTTTTGTGGACACCAGAAAGTTCCGGACACGCCTGTACCATCACTCCAAAGCCAGCTTCCAACCTGTACAAGTGGTGAATCATGTTAGCCTCAAAACACACAAAACAAATGTAGGCAAATGTATTTTACCGATTGGCAATCTGAGCCTCCAATCCATGCTTCTGACTGAGTCAAGGTCTGAAGGAATTTATGCTCGTCATCCTGGTGTATCGATGCAAGGTTCCCACTCATGGTCTGGCATTGTGTCTGCAGCGGGTAGAGCCAGAGAGACACGTCTCTTACACACCAAACCAACAGAGCGGCTTTCTAAAAGCATGAAATAATGATACCCACCTCAGCATCAACCCAGTTCTTGGGGGAGGATTCAAAGTAGAAACATCGGTTGTTGTGTTTTTTCCAGTTGGGTGGACACTGTGACGAAGAAAGTTCGACATCTGCAGCTGCAGCTGCATCTAGAGTGGACAAACAAGAACCAGTGACTGTCAACGCTTGTCTGTTTCTGTGTGTCAATCCTGTAGAAGCACACTTGGTCGTTTGGTGCTCACCGTCAGCTGTAGCCAGTGCCACCATTGCACAAAGAACTAAAGTCACAGTCAGCATCTTAGCCAGGAAGATGGTGCAGAGGTTGAAGACGACGAACTGGGAAACCTTGGAAGTCGCACAAAAGAGCTGCTGAGTCATCACAATCTGCATGAGAGAGAAGGCAAAAAGCATGTGAGTACAAACCTGCAGGTGAGAGCTCCTTCTTGCTTCTGTGTAGAGATCATGAACAAGAGCTGCTCTTATATGCTGTCAGTCAACCTTCAAAAGCTGCCCATTTATTTATTGCAGTGTTTTCTTTCAACAAGACTTTGAGCTCCATCAACAAATCAAAGTGCATCCCACTATTTATTATTCCATACAAATATTGAATCACATTCTTGAACAAACATGAGATAGACCGTAAATGTTTGTGTAAACAACACAAAGTACTGAGGATTCTTTTTTTTTTCATTTATTTCAGGCAATGACATAAAAAAAAAAAAAAAAGTACAAAGTTGACAACACATAATAATATAAATTAATATAGTGCAAAAGGTAATGTACAGTATGTAATGCATGATTGTCCAGTTTTGCCTGAAAGGGAAGAAGATAATTTATTTAATTCTAACCCCAGTTCTCCATTCAGTGATTATTCACATGAGTTTCACTCTTACTTTGTTCAAGGATTATAATACACATGTTGTATCATAGTGGCATTACCACAGGTAACAATAATTATTACACTGTAACAATCATTTGTATCAACAATGTAGGAATAATGAATATACCAACATTGGTAATAGACAAAATGCCAACAATGGTAATAGACAACATAGCAATAATGGTAATAGACAACATAGCAGTAATGGTAATAGACAAAATGCCAACAATGGTAATAGACAACAAAGCAATAATGGTAATAGACAACAGAGCAATAATGGTAATAGACAACATAGCAATAATGGTAATAGACAACATAGCAATAATGGTAATAGACAACATAGCAATAATGGTAATAGACAACATAGCAACAATGGTAATAAACAACATAGCAACAATGGTAATAGACAACATAGCAATAATGGTAATAGACAACAAAGCAATAATGGTAATAGACAACATCGCAATAATGGTAATAGACAAAATGTCAATAATGGTAATAGACAACAAAGCGATAATGGTAATAGACAACATAGCAATAATGGTAATAGACAAAATTCCAATAATGGTAATAGACAACATAGCAATAATGGTAATAGACAACATCGCAATAATGGTAATAGACAAAATGCCAATAATGGTAATAGACAACATAGCAATAATGGTAATAGACAACAAAGCAATAATGGTAATAGACAACATCGCAATAATGGTAATAGACAAAATGTCAATAATGGTAATAGACAACAAAGCGATAATGGTAATAGACAACATCGCAATAATGGTAATAGACAAAATGCCAATAATGGTAATAGACAACATAGCAACAATGGTAATAGACAACATAGCAATAATGGTAAGGAAACATTGAGCACATGTTAACACTTTTAGTTGATTTATTTTGGAAAAGCTTGTTACATTGTTTAATGCATCCAGCGGGGCATCACAACAAAATTAGGCATAATAATGTGTTAATTCCACGACTGTATATATCGGTATCGGTTGATATCGGAATCGGTAATTAAGAGTTGGACAATATCGGAATATCGAATATCGGCAAAAAAGCCATTCTTGGACATCTCTACCATCAATACTTATTTTCTGTTCAGACGTTATGTTGCGATTTCCAAACATCACTGTCTTAGTTTTATTTATATTCAAGGATAATTTATTTGTGTCCATCCTTTTTTTTTTTTTACTATGTTTAGTTCTGAGTTTACTGTATTTATGAGCTCGTTATAGTCATCACTACTGTAGAATATATTTGTGTCGTCTGCAAATAGTATGAATTTCAGTACTTTGTATGTATTAAACATATCATTAATATATACATTAAACAGTTTTGGCCCCAACACGGACCCTTGGGGGACACCACAAGCAATGCCAAGAGTATCAGATAAATATTGACCCATTTTTGTACCCTCCCTGTTAAATAACTTTCTAACCAGTCTCCAGCCAGCCCCCTAATTCCATATCTTTCCATTTTATCGAGTACAATTGAATGATTAATGGTATCAAAGGCTTTCTTTATATCAATAAAGATACCAACTGCATATCTTTTATGCTCCAGTATGACCCAGCAGATTTGGTCACATTTTCAGTAGACCAATAATAAATTCATAAAAGAACCAAACTTCATGAATGTTTTTGTGACTCTCTTATCACTCTATCACAAAAAAATAAGAGTTGTAGAAATGATTGTAAACTCAAGACAGCCATGACTTTATGTTCTTTACAAGTGTATGTAATATTTTGACCACAACTGTATATGTATATATATATACATGTATGTGTGTACCTATATGCATATATATATATATATATATATATATATATATATATACATATATTTATATGCATACATATACGTATATGTATAGCTTTTATTTTGTCATCCAACAATGTTTTCCGGTTTCCTGTTTGCCATGAGTGACTGCTCGCTGTTGCGAAAAAAGCTAAGTATTACCTTTCTATCTGTGTGTTTCTAATTGTTTTACAGCTTTCTTTATTCCTTCCTTACCTGAAAATGGCTGTCCACCAACGTTCACCATCCAACCAGACAGAACTTGAGAGGATCTGACGGGAAGAATGGCAGAGGATACCCAAATCCAGGTGTGATTTACTTGTTGCATCGTTCCCAAGAAGACTCATGACTGTACTCGCTCAAAAGGGTGCTTCTACTTAATACTGAGCAAAGGCTCCGAATACTTGTGACCGTGTGATATTTCAGTTTATCTTTTAACAAATTTGAAAACATTTCTACATTTGTTTTTTTTCTGTCGATACGGGGTGCTGCACATTAATGAGAAATAAATGAACTCTTTTTAAATTTATTTTAGCAAATGGTTGCAATGAAACAAAGTGAAACATTTAAAGGAGTCTGAATACGTTACGTACCCATGTTTTAGATTTTTTTCCTACTTGATACCAATAGTCCAGAGTAAACTAAGCTTTTATTAAGTACCTTGTCAGGTTCAAACACTGATGACATCTATTAAACAAGACAAGAAGCAAGGAATCAAACAGAGACAGAATTAAATTTGGCTCAGTGAGGAGAAACATCTGTACTGTACTCTTTGTACAGTTCCACCACACTCTGACGAAAGATTGTACGCATCCTCTTTTATTTGGACTTTCCCTGATTACATGGCAACAGCTGTTTCTAAGGGACGGGGGTCGTAAACAGCCATCGCCTTTTGATTACAAACAGTTCAAAGAAAAGGTCAGTTCAAAGACAAGGTCGTAAAATAGTTCAAAGAAGACGTTGTAAAACAGTTCAAAGAACAGGTGCCTGGAGGGGAGTCAGGCCCTGCTTCCTCTCCGCTTTGTAGTTCTCGGGTCAAGACAAAATATTTCTGTGGATTACAATACATCAAAGAAACAGAACACCCATCCTACACAGTGGAGTTTTACAAGCCTTCTTCTTGGTAGGATCAAAGACAGCTTTTGTTTTCTCGACGGGAACTCATGGCAACACAAAGTTTTGTGATAACTAAGATACAATTATTCTGACATTTCTATTGAAGTACTCAAATAACATCAGATTACAAAGGAGAAAGGGTTTTTGCTGCTACAGAAAGAAGAAGAGCGAGAGAGACAAAGAACTCTTCCACAACTTTAGAACTTTTTGGAATGGGTGAACATCTTGTCTCGTGGGACGGGGGAAGAGAAGAGCAAAGCACACTTCACCTGATTGTGATATTAGCAAAAACCAGGACTGTTTTGGGTCGTCATTGAGTAAGGCAGTTAACATCAATCATAATGGAGAGTAACATTTGATTGAAAAGACAAACACAACATAATTTAGTGATCAACCAACATCACAGCAGTCTTTGTCCAATTGACGAAGGTGGAGGTTTGGAGTAATCCCGTATGGGCTCCAAAAATGCATAGACCATAAAAATGTTTTATTTTAGGACAAAAAACAGACCAATGTAGTGAAGACAAAGCCGCACACACACATTCTTAGACTACAATTGTGGTTTTGGCAAGAAATGACAAAAATATTAATTTTGCCATTATACCCACTTTATATATAGATACTAGGGGTGTGCATCTCTACACCATTTCCAGCAGCTTGTCAGCGAGAGCACTTCCCTGCTGCTCTCGCTTTTTGTTTTGTCTCCGTTTAATCAATAACCTTTTTCACAGCATGCTGCCGCGTCGTTCGTCTGCATCTTTCAAATCACTACAACCTTCGTCTTCCAAGACGCACGCTTGACAGAATGTCCCGACCACGTGATTTTGCAGACCAGGAATATGAAGGGATTTTTTTGGGGGGGGTTAATCTGGGCTCGCTGTGTGCGTTGCCGAACATGCTCCTCGGCTCGTAAAACCAGCAATGTCATGACAAAGCGCTGTCCTGCTCGTTAAAAAAAAAAAAAAAGGAACTTTTAATGGTATTTTTTAGAGGCAGTATAATACCATTATCAGTAATACCATCAGTATTACATCGGTACTTAATTATTATATTATTTTCAGTAATACCATACAACCCTAGTATGTATGTATGTATGTATAGGGATGATGTTTGATAAGAAATTATCAAGTTCGAGCCCATTATCGAATCCTCTTATCGAACTGATTCTTTATCGATTCTCTTATCGAATCCAGATAGGTTGTTGTATATGGAAAAAAACACACAATATTTGGTTTAACAAAAGCTCACTTTTATTTCATAAGAAAAAAATAATATAAAATAAATAAATAAATATTGACTGTTGTTACCCCCCTAAAAAAAATGTTTTAAATGTATAAATATTGACTGTTGTCACCCAAAGTATATTAAGTGGGACTTTTCAGAAAAACAAATATATATAGTAACACAAAAACAACCTGTCTCTGTGATCACTATAGGTGTATAAATAATAATATAGTGTTAAATAAAATCAGTCCCTTGGGCAAAAAACAGAAAATAATATAGCTCTCCAAAAAGTGCACTTCTTCTGCTATTGGAACATACTAACTACCGTACACACACTATGACACTAAGAACGCCACAGTCATCAATCTACAATTCTGCAGTCCTGGTTGACATAAGAGGTAACCTTATTTTAGCCTAAAGGCTACAAGTGAGCAGATATGGAAATTAACCGGCAACAGTTAACGTTAGTTACTCACCGGCACTATCACTGGAACTGGGGCTGCAGCTTGAAGCAGAGGAAGAGGGGCGTGCTTCGTCATCTCTGTCGCTGCTTCGACACGACACGGTTCTCGAACTTTCAGGTTATGTGCGGCCTGAACATGTTTCAACATGTTTGTTGTACTGCTCCCCTCACATGAGAGCGAAGCCTGGCAATAATTGCATATTGCCGTTTCCTCGTCGTATTTTTTTGTAAAATGAAGCCATGCCTTGAGGCATTTTTTCCGGTCCATTGTTGTTGCTGCTTTCTGTATCTGCCGCTTAATGACGGAGCTACGTCATTTCCTGTGATGTCCCACAGGGCATTTCCTGTGGGAAGGGATTCGTTCCCCGGAATTCGAATAAAGAACCAACTCTTTTTCTTTACTATAGTGGCCTCGATAATGGGAACCGGTTCTCAAAAAGGGATTTCAGTCCATGGAATCGGTTCGTTTCTTATCGAACAACCGGGAAAACCGGTTTCGAACATCATCCCTATGTATGTAGTTTTTTAGTATTCCTTATACAAAATAATGAGTATGCGACCTTTGGTGGGACAAAAAAAGATTGAACATACTGGCCTTAAAACGTTATACTTGGTGTTTTTAAAGGGGAACATTATCACAATTTCAGAATGGTTAAAACCATTAAAAATCAGTTCCCAGTGGCTTATTATATTTTTCAAAGTTTTTTTCAAAGTTTTACCCATCACGCAATATCCCTAAAAAAAGCTTCAAAGTGCCTGATTTTAACTTACATACACCCTTTCCTGTGACGTCACATAGTGAATACAAACAAACATGGCGGAAAGAACAGCAAGATATAGCGACATTAGCTCGGATTCAGACTCGGATTTCAGCGGCTTAAGCGATTCAACAGATTACGAATGTATGGAAACGGATGGTTGTAGTGTGGAGGCAGGTAGCGAAAACAAAATTGAAGAAGAAACTGAAGCTATTGAGCCATATCGGTTTGAACTGTATGCAAGCGAAACCGACGAAAACGACACGACAGCCAGCGACAGCCAGCGACATGACAGCCAGCGACACGGGAGAAAGCGAGGACGAATTCGGCGATCGCCTTCTAACCAACGATTGGTATGTGTTTGTTTGGCATTAAAGGAAACTAACAACTATGAACTAGGTTTACAGCATATGAAATACATTTGGCAACAACATGCACTTTGAGAGTGCAGACAGACCAATTTTCATCAATTAATATATTCTGTAGATATACCCTCATCCGCGCTCTTTTCCTGAAAGCTGATCTGTCCAGTTTTGGAGTTGATGTCGGCAGGCCTGGGAAGCTAGGGTCGATATTCATCTCTTGATCATCTTCGGTGGCATAAGGGACGGTGTGAGCCAAGACATCCAGGGGGTTTAGCTCGCTCGTCTGTGGGAACAAACTGCCGCCATTGCTTGCCGTGCTACCGAGGGCCTTTGTCCCTGAATTGCTCACACACTCCGGCAGATTCAATGGGGGTCTGGCGGCAGATTTCTTTGACTTTATCGTTGGAAATGCATCTGCTTTGAGTGTCGCAGGATATCCACACATTCTTGCCATCTCTGTCGTAGCATAGCTTTCGTCGGTAAAGTGTGCGGAACAAACGTCCAATTTCTTGCCACTTTCGCATCTTTGGGCCACTGGTGCAACTTGAATCCGTCCCTGTTCGTGTTGTTACACCCTCCGACAACACACCGACGAGGCATGATGTCTCCAAGGTACGGAAAACAGTCGAAAAAACGGAAAATAACAGAGCTGATTTGACTCGGTGTTTGAGAAAATGGCGGATTGCTTCCCGATGTGACGTCACGTTGTGACGTCATCGCTCCGAGAGCGAATATTAGAAAGGCGTTTAATTCGCCAAAATTCACCCATTTAGAGTTCGGAAATCGGTTAAAAAAATATATGGTCTTTTTTCTGCAACATCAAGGTATATATTGACGCTTACATAGGTCTGGTGATAATGTTCCCCTTTAAGGACCTACTGTAGAAAAACTTGTCAAAGATCATCTATTCGACAGGGCTCTGGTGTTTTTAGAAATCTGTGACCAAAATGTGAGTCAATCCAAGTTGCCAGTCGAACAGCCTGCTACACTAGTATTAGGATTATTTCCCGCACAGGTCGTCCTGATAAGTTAAAGTGCCAATGATTGTCACAATGATTGTGGCGAAATTATTGATCACCCCTTGGGAGGTGAGGGGAGCAGTGAATCATTTTTGGTTATTCAACCCTCAAGTCCAACCCTTGATGCTGAGTGCCAAGCAGGGAGGTATTGGGTCCCATCTTTTACAGTCTTTGGTATGACTCGGCCGGGGTTTGAACTCACGACCTACGACTCTAACCACTAGGCCACTGAGTAGGTGGTTCATGGTCCCAGATCACCTGGGTTGAGGGACAGGGTCCAACCTGGACTGATGGTAAGTCCAGCAGCCACAAGTTGGCAAACATCTTACCGTCACTGATGTAACACTGGCAGACATGAAGTTTACTGACAAAACGGGGGCAAAGTTTTAGTTTGCTGAAGCTTATTGCAGCCTACTCTGATCAGATGCCACATTGAGAAACAAGAAGCGAGAGTTCATGTGTGGCATGACATTTTAACACCAGCACAGGGAAAAATAAAACAGGCATTCTGCACACACAGCAAGAGTCCAGACAACAGGACACTTGTTTCAAAAACTGCACAAGAGTTGTTATTGGAAAAAAGGGCTTTTGGCACATGAGATCATGAGCAAGTTGAAGCTGCCGCCGTGGTGACGTAGACATTTTTTTTCTAGATGGGCTGGATGGTGCATCGCCCTTTGATGTGTGCTGAACTCTGATCTTCTGTTTGTTATAAAGCACAGCAGGAGAGAAACGCGACCGTGGTTCAGCTCCGTGCTAAAATGAGACCCTCAACAACAGCCACGCTTGCTGCGTCCCTGCTTTGCGCCGCGATGGCACTGACTGCAGTTGACGGTGAGCCCGTTGAGCAATTTCTCTTCTTTCTGCATTTGAATGCTATGAATGACGTGTTGTACCAAGCACAGAGTAGATACAGTCGTGGTCAGAAGTGTACATACACTTGTAAAGAACATCATGTCATGGCTGTCTTGAGTTTCCAATCATTTCTACAACTCTTATTTTTTTTGTGATAGAGTGATTGGAGCACATACTTGTTGGTCACAAAAAAACATTCATGAAGTTTGCTTCTTTTATGAATTTATTATGGGTTAGGGTAAGGGTTTGGGTTAGGGTTAGGGTTAGGGTTAGGGTTAGGGTTAGGGTTAGGTTTGGGGGTAGGTTTTAGGTAAGGAGAAGGGAATGGTTAGGGTTAGGGAAGAGGGGGGGTGGGGGATATGGGAAAAATAAAGAAGGGAAAAACGGGAATGTGCACTGTCCGTCACAATCCAACGGGCTCACACTCACACCTCATTTAGGCCCCCTGGATGTCTGGTGCCCAATTTGGAGATCCAAAGGAGCTCCGCCCGGTGGCGTTGGGCGAGGCTCCATTTGGGATCCGTCTCTACGACAGTCGCCCGGACGGAAGACCACCCGTGTCGGAGAAAATGCTGAACCAGGTGAGTGTTGGTATTTTTATGCCTAACGATGTTGTACTTGTGTTGGGCGAATCTCCTAGCTAAGGTATTGCCCGTCTCGCCCACGTACATATCGCCACATCGTTGGCACCGAATCACGTACACACAGTTCCGGGTGTGTCGGCCGCCACGGCACAACGGCTGGAAAACCTTGCGGTTGTGGGGGTTCACCAACCATTGTGAGTGGCGGACAAGGGTGTCCCTCCTAGTGGAGGGCGGGTCTCTCAGTGAGCTGACCCTGGCCCTGACCAACAGATCATTCAAGTTGGGGTTCTTACGGTAGGCCGGCACCACGTAGCGCCCCGGCAGCCTCCCGCTACTCTCCGCAAAGGTCCGGAAGTGGTCTTTGACCTTCTTGGCGACCCGCACGGCCGAGGGAGAGTAGGTGGTGATGAGAGGGATCATGTCGGTCCCAGGGGGAGGCCCCTTCGGGTCCAAGAAGACCCTCAACTGCCGTCGGAGGAAGGACCTGGAATAGCCCCTCCCCCTCAGGGCAGAAAAGAGGGTCCCCGAGGCCGTCAGGAAGTCCTCCCTTCTGGTGCAGACACGATGAAACCTCAACAATTGGGATTTCACCAACCCCGCGAAGGTATGCTTGGGGTGGAAGCTGCTTTTGAAGAGGAGCGCGTGGGTGTCGGTCTCCTTGAAGAACACCCTTATGTCCAAGTGTTGCGTGTCGGCAAAGTCGGGACCCTTGAATGTCGTGGTATCCAAAAAGTCGACCGATGTGTTGCTCGTGGTCGACTTGATGGTGATATTTTTGTTGTGAGTGTTCAGCGTGTTTAAGAACACGCTGAACTCCTCACTGGAATGGGTCCAGACACCCCAGATGTCATCAAGGTACCGGAAGTAGTGGAGAGGACGTTTTGGGCAGGCGGCCAAGGCAGAGGTCTCCCACTCTGCCATAAAAATGTTGGCATACGCCGGTGCAAATTTCTTGCCCATAGCAGTGCCCTTAATTTGGAGGTAGAAACGACCGTCAAACTCAAAGTCGTTTCTCCTCAAATTAATGTCGAGGAGCTGCAGGAGCTCCTTTTCGGGCCTGCTAACGTCGCGGTACCTGTAGAAGACATTTTTGACAGCCTGTATCCCCTCATTTATATCAATGTTTGTATACAGGCTGTCGATGTCGATGGTAAACAAAATGGCATCTGGGGGAATGCAGACCTTCTTGATTTTATCAATAAAATCATAGGTATCCCTGAGGTAGCTGTCGTGCAGAACGGAAAGCGGCGTCAGATAATGATCGATGAACGCCGCCGTTCTGTACGTCTCGCTGCCGCAGTCAGACACAATGGGTCGCCCCGGAGGGATCTCGTGGGGCTTGCTCCACTTGTCTGGCTCCTTGTGAATTTTAGGGAGCATGTAGAACCTGCGGGGGCGAGGATCCGGCTCCCCCATGAGATACCTATGTTGTTTAAAATTGATACATTTTTTAAGTAGAAGATTATCCAGAATCTTTTCTACCATGGGAATAGTTTGCGGATAAATAGGTTCCGGCAGTGGTTTATAATACGTCATGTCACTCAACTGCCGAGAACCCTCCCATATGTATTGCGATCTGTCAAAAATGACAACAGCACTCCCCTTGTCGGCTGGTTTGATCACAATATGTTTGTTTGTTTTTAGACTATGAAGGGCCTCGACTTCTCCGCGTGTCAAATTGGGAGCGACCGCAGGTGCGCAACCCGAACCGAACATGGAGAGCCCATCGGACCGGACCATGGCCTGGAATTCCGGAGGCATAAGTCCAGGTGAGGGCTCCCAGCCGGAACGGGCTGTGAACGGTGTGGGTCCGAGAGAATCTTGTTTCTCATAGTACACCTCAAGTTTGACACGTCTGTGGTAGCGCTGGAGGTCAAATTGAAGTTGATGATGCCAGTCGCTACTGAGATTAGTGGAGGGAATGAAGTTGAGGCCCTTATTGAGGAGGGAGATTTGTAAGGGGGTTGGCGTGAAATTATGGGCCAAATTTATCACGTTCTTATTACCCCCCCGAGCGATCGGGATTATGGGGATGCCAAGTTTAAAAAGTCAAGCCAGTGCTTGAGCATCAACTTGGCCGTGTCCCGAGTCCAGTGGACCAGGTCGGGTTGGGTCTCAAAGTCCCGGCTGTCGAGAGCCGGGATGTGAGCATAATTGTTCCTGATTAAACTATTCAGCTGCCCGAGGTTGTTTTTCTGCTCAACGGGCAAAGCGGCCGAATAGTTAATCAGGGGGATTAGCACTCGGGCCCGTGGGAAGGTAGCCGCGGCCATCCTGAGTGCCCCTTGGAGCTGCTTAATAGCAGTCTCCTTAACTTTCTGCTCACGATGGTTGATCCCAAAGGCTAGAACCAACACTTCAACCGGTGCAGCAATTATGGTCTTGCGTAGGATGGCCTCCGCGTGTCTAAAACTGGCGCCCGGGTAACTGTCGATCTGAAGGTCGTCGACGTAAAAAGGTGGTAGGTGGGACAGATTGCATCCTCCTACTCGAGACCATGTGTCTAGTGGGTCTACGGGGGGAGGCACTAGTCGTATCCTCTACCAACTCGACACATTCTGGAATAGACAGGTGTTGTGGAGTATCTGGGACAGAAGGCCTCTTGTGTGGCTTCCTTTTTAGGGCCCCAGGGAACAAGTGTGCCCAATCGGGGGACTCCTGAGGAAGCATCTCCTGAGGGGGCGTCTCCTGAGGAGGCGTCCGCTGCAAGGGTGAGTCCTCATAGTCCACCATAGGAGCCCCGGAAAGTGTGGGCCCCCGTGGTGAAAATTCACCCTGTGGTGCCGTCTCCTCTGCCGTCTCAGGCTGGAGAGGGGACCAGTCGGGGGTCGCGGAAGAGTAACGAGGGGACATCACCGAAGAAAGCCCCCGCTCCTGTTCTTCATCCCGAAGGTCGATCAGGAGAGGCGAGGAGGCCGTGGGCCCCCCTGGTGAGTCATCATCGTCCTCTGTATGGGTGGGGGTGTCCTGGGTTTGATCCGCCCCGGAGCTTGTGGACCCACGTGGTGAGTCATCGTCGTCCTCGGTCTGAGTGGGGGTCTCCTGTGTGTCTTGTCTTGCAGGTGATCCCAGAGGAAGCCTCCTGCGACATGCAGGAATAAGCTGGGTGGGCGGAGCCTCGCCGAGGGTGTCCTGGGCAGGCCCGCTGTCCGTGGCCCGGGGCTGTGTCACCCTCTGCTCCTTGGGTGGTTCCGGTCGACGAGGAAGGAAGATCGGGGCAACCCGTGCTGGAGGGATTGCTTCCCGATCCACCTCAGGAGACCAATCTGGAGCCACGGCGTCGGTGCTGGTAGCCACCGAGACCCGGGCGACGACCCGAGCCGGAGGGCTGCTAGCCCGTACCACCCCAGGAGCCCCGTCAGGGCCCGTAGGGTCAGTATGGGTGCCCACCGATACCCGGGTGGCGGTCTGGACCGGCAAGGACTGGGCCGGGCGTACCACCTCAGCGTTGACAGGGGGGTCGGCGAAGGCCGCGACGATCAGCGCCTCGGCCTTCCCGAGGGTGTCCCCCATCAGTCTGCGTCCCAGATGTTTCTTGGCCCATGTAGAGGCCAGCTGAAAAGCGGGTCTCCAGACCTCATCAATAAAACTGGTTATCTTGTCCAATTCCACTTGTAGAGTGTTTTTATAATGGTCTCTTAAAACCTCAACAGTCATTGATGCCCAAGTCTTGGCATTGCACCTGATAAGCGTCTCAACGTGAGGGTTGGAGACCGCTGGTTTAATCATGGTGGCAAGCGTCTCTTCCATTTTTATTATGGACTGTGGGTGAGTGTCTTTTGTGACATTATTCAAGTGATGTGTTATTTTGATAATGTTATAAAAACACTGTGCTTTTAAATTCCCCTCCATGGACATTGTGGAATTGTCAGGAGGTGCACTCCTCCGAGAAGCGTCCTGACGCTTCTTACGTGTCTTCTTGGGACGGGGAGGATTGCGGGGACGTCTTTGAGGCCCATATTCAGGTAAAAAATAGTCCTGAGAATAATGTCTGGGAGGCCTAGAGTCCATGTCTCTACTAGTATTACGGGAGCGCCCATTCCTCCTGGAAGCATCCCGGCGTTTCCTCCGTGTCCCCCTGGGGGGAGGAGGATAGCGGGGACGTCTTTGAGGTGAATATTGTGGCCTAAAGTACTCCTGAGAGTGCTGTCTTGAAGGCACAAAATTCCTATTTTGGGCAGGGCGTGTGTTTCTCCTATAATTCCACTGAGGGGCGCTGCGGCGCTCCTCTTGGTGTAGATCATCAAAATGGCGGCGTGTCTGCGGGTAGGGGCGAAGCGGATAGGAATCCTGCCGTCCCCGTGCTACATCCGCATAAGACCTCTGGGGCCGCTGCTCATACCACTGAGAAAAATTATCCTCATATTCATAATGACAACGTTCATCATCCTGGGCGAGCCACTCTGAAGGCGCAGCCTGACGTCGCGGTGCGCGTCTTCGCCCCGACCTGACCGGAAGCCAGTCGTACTCGAAGTAAGACATATTGTAAAATTATTTTAATATGTCTTTGGTATGGATGGTGTTGGAATGGTAAGCGAAAAAAGGTTTGTTCGCTTTGTAAAAATAAATTAAAAAATGGGTTAGGGTTAGGGTTAGGGTTAGGTGTTGGGGGTTAGGGTTAGGAATTAGGGTTAGGGTTAGGGTTAGGGTTAGGGGGAGGGGCTAGGCACTGTCCATCAACGGTCTGCCCAGTGACACCCCACCAGACGCACACCCCCCAGGGACCCCAAATGAACACCATCGAACGCGGTGTCAGACACATCAACCACTGATACAATTTTCAACATGCGACGCGTTTCGGCCTTCTTTGGCCTCTTCAGGCATGTATTGTCTGAGCTTCAACATTTTTTTACTCTCAACAGCATGATGTCCCCTCATCAGCTGGAGGCCAAATGGAGCAATTGGCAGGAGGAGGTTTTATTTGAGTGCTGCAGGGGGCGGGGCAATTGCTCACACCTGCAGTCATCAGTCACTCCACTGATCACCAAGGGAAATATCTGGTGTTACACAAATCATTCCAAAAAATATCAAAATAAATATTCATGGGTAATCACTGCACACAAAACAAATAATCACTGCAAACCAGCCGCAGGTAAAAGGTCACGGCAAACAAATACAGGTAAGTATATCACTGCAAACAAATCCAGGTAAGTATTTCATAAATAACATCCAGATAAATCCCCGGTGTCTGTGACCTCTGACCCCTATTTTAGGGTTAGGGTTAGGGTTAGGGTTAGGGTAAGGGTTAGGGTTAGGGTTAGGGTTAGGGTTAGGTTTGGGGGTAGGTTTTAGGTAAGGAGAAGGGAATGGTTAGGGTTAGGGAAGAGGGGGGGGTTGGGGGATATGGGAAAAATAAAGAAGGGAAAAACGGGAATGTGCACTGTCCGTCACAATCCAACGGGCTCACACTCACACCTCATTTAGGCCCCCTGGATGTCTGGTGCCCAATTTGGAGATCCAAAGGAGCTCCGCCCGGTGGCGTTGGGCGAGGCTCCATTTGGGATCCGTCTCTACGACAGTCGCCCGGACGGAAGACCACCCGTGTCGGAGAAAATGCTGCACCAGGTGAGTGTTGGTATTTTTATGCCTAACGATGTTGTACTTGTGTTGGGCGAATCTCCTAGCTAAGGTATTGCCCGTCTCGCCCACGTACATATCGCCACATCGTTGGCACCGAATCACGTACACACAGTTTCGGGTGTGTCGGCCGCCACGGCACAACGGCTGGAAAACCTTGCGGTTGTGGGGGTTCACCAACCATGGTGAGTGGCGGACAAGGGTGTCCCTCCTAGTGGAGGGCGGGTCTCTCAATGAGCTGACCCTGGCCCTGACCAACAGATCATTCAAGTTGGGGTTCTTGCGGTAGGCCGGCACCACGTAGCGCCCCGGCAGCCTCCCGCTACTCTCCGCAAAGGTCCGGAAGTGGTCTTTGACCTTCCTGGCGACCCGCACGGCCGAGGGAGAGTAGGTGGTGATGAGAGGGATCATGTCGGTCCCAGGGGGAGGCCCCTTCGGGTCCAAGAAGACCCTCAACTGCCGTCGGAGGAAGGACCTGGAATAGCCCCTCCCCCTCAGGGCAGAAAAGAGGGTCCCCGAGGCCGTCAGGAAGTCCTCCCTTCTGGTGCAGACACGATGAAACCTCAACAATTGGGATTTCACCAACCCCGCGAAGGTATGCTTGGGGTGGAAGCTGCTTTTGAAGAGGAGCGCGTGGGTGTCGGTCTCCTTGAAGAACACCCTGATGTCCAAGTGTTGCGTGTCGGCAAAGTCGGGACCCTTGAATGTCGTGGTGTCCAAAAAGTCGACCGATGTGTTGCTCGTGGTCGACTTGATGGTGATATTTTTATTGTGAGTGTTCAGCGTGTTTAAGAACACGCTGAACTCCTCACTGGAATGGGTCCAGACACCCCAGATGTCATCCAGGTACCGGAAGTAGTGGAGAGGACGTTTTGGGCAGGCGGCCAAGGCAGAGGTCTCCCACTCTGCCATGAAAATGTTGGCATACGCCGGTGCAAATTTCTTGCCCATAGCAGTGCCCTTAATTTGGAGGTAGAAACGACCGTCAAACTCAAAGTCGTTTCTCCTCAAATTAATGTCGAGGAGCTGCAAGAGCTCCTTTTCGGGCCTGCTAACGTCGCGGTACCTGTAGAAGACATTTTTGACAGCCTGTATCCCCTCATTTATATCAATGTTTGTATACAGGCTGTCAATGTCGATGGTAAACAAAATGGCATCTGGGGGAATGCAAACATTCTTGATTTTATCAATAAAATCATAGGTATCCCTGAGGTAGCTGTCGTGCAGAACGGAAAGCGGCGTCAGATAATGATCAATGAACGCCGCCGTTCTGTACGTCTCGCTGCCGCAGTCAGACACAATGGGTCGCCCCGGAGGGATCTCGTGGGGCTTGCTCCACTTGTCTGGCTCCTTGTGAATTTTAGGGAGCATGTAGAACCTGCGGGGGCGAGGATCCGGCTCCCCCATGAGATACCTATGTTGTTTGAAATTGATAAATTTTTTAAGTAGAAGATTATCCAGAATCTTTTCTACCATGGGAATAGTTTGCGGATAAATAGGTTCCGGCAGTGGTTTATAATACGTCATGTCACTCAACTGCCGAGAACCCTCCCATATGTATTGCGATCTGTCAAAAATGACAACAGCACTCCCCTTGTCGGCTGGTTTGATCACAATATGTTTGTTTGTTTTTAGACTATGAAGGGCCTCGACTTCTCCGCGTGTCAAATTGGGAGCGACCGCCGGTGCGCAACCCGAACCGGACATGGAGAGCCCGTCGGACCGGACCATAGCCTGGAATTCCGGAGGCATAAGTCCAGGTGAGGGCTCCCAGCCGGAACGGGCTGTGAACGGTGTGGGTCCGAGAGAATCTTGTTTCTCATAGTACACCTCAAGTTTGACCCGTCTGTGGTAGCGCTGGAGGTCAAATTGAAGTTGATGATGCCAGTCGCTACTGAGATTAGTGGAGGGAATGAAGTTGAGGCCCTTATTGAGGAGGGAGATTTGTAAGGGGGTTGGCGTGAAATTATGGGCCAAATTTATCACGTTCTTATTACCCCCCCGAGCGATCGGGATTATGGGGATGCCAAGTTTAAAAAGTCAAGCCAGTGCTTGAGCATCAACTTGGCCGTGTCCCGCGTCCAGTGGACCAGGTCGGGTTGGGTCTCAAAGTCCCGGCTGTCGAGGGCCGGGATGTGAGCATAATTGTTCCTGATGAAACCATTCAGCAGCCCGAGATTATTTTTCTGCTCAACGGGCAAAGAGGCCGAATAATTAATCAGGGGGATTAGCACTCGGGCCCGTGGGAAGGTGGCCGCGCCCATCCTGAGTGCCCCTTGGAGCTGCTTAATAGCGGTCTCCTTAACTTTCTGCTCACGATGGTTGATCCCAAAGGCTAGAACCAACACTTCAACCGGTGCAGCAATTATGGTCTTGCGTAGGATGGCCTCCGCGTGTCTAAAACTGGCGCCCGGGTAACTGTCGATCTGAAGGTCGTCGACGTAAAAAGGTGGTAGATGGGACAGATTGGAGTCGCCGATCACCAAGAATTTCTTGTTGGCCGACAACTTCCAATCCATCATCCTCCTACTCGAGACCATGTGTCTAGTGGGTCTACGGGGGGAGGCACAAGTCATATCCTCTACCAACTCGACACATTCTGGAATAGACAGGTGTTGTGGAGTATCTGGGACAGAAGGCCTCTTGTGTGGCTTCCTTTTTAGGGCCCCAGGGAACAGATGTGCCCAATCGGGGGACTCCTGAGGAAGCATCTCCTGAGGGGGCGTCTCCTGAGGAGGCGTCCGCTGCAAAGGTGAGTCCTCATAGTCCACCATAGGCGCCCCGGAAAGTGTGGGCCCCCGTGGTGAAAATTCACCCTGTGGTGCCGTCTCCTCTGCCGTCTCAGGCTGGAGAGGGGACCAGTCGGGGGTCGCGGAAGAGTAACGAGGTGACATCACCGAAGAAAGCCCCCGCTCCTGTTCTTCATCCCGAAGGTCGATCAGGAGAGGCGAGGAGGCCGTGGGCCCCCCTGGTGAGTCATCGTCGTCCTCTGTATGGGTGGGGGTGTCCTGGGTTTGATCCGCCCCGGAGCTTGTGGACCCACGTGGTGAGTCATCGTCGTCCTCGGTCTGAGTGGGGGTCTCCTGTGTGTCTTGTCTTGCAGGTGATCCCAGAGGAAGCCTCCTGCGACATGCAGGAGTAGGCTGGGTGGGCGGAACCTCGCCGAGGGTGTCCTGGGCAGGCCCGCTGTCCGTGTCCCGGCGCTGTGCCACCCTCTGCTCCTTGGGCGGTTCCGGTCGACGAGGAAGGAAGATCGGGGCAACCCGTGCTGGAGGGATTGCTTCCCGATCCACCTCAGGAGACCAATCTGGAGCCACGGCGTCGGTGCTGGTAGCCACCGAAACCCGGGCGACGACCCGAGCCGGAGGGCTGCTAACCCGTACCACCCCAGGGGCTCCGTCTGGGCCCGTAGGGTCAGTATGGGTGCCCACCGATACCCGGGCGGCGGTCTGGACCGGCAAGGGCTGGGCCGGGCGTACCACCTCAGCGTTGACAGGGGGGTCGGCGAAGGCCGCGACGATCAGAGCCTCGGCCTTCCCGAGGGTGTCCCCCATCAGTCTGCGTCCCAGATGTTTCTTGGCCCATGTAGAGGCCAGCTGAAAAGCGGGTCTCCAGACCTCATCAATAAAACTGGTTATCTTGTCCAATTCTACTTGTAGAGTATTTTTATAATGGTCTCTTAAAACCTCAACAGTCATTGCTGCCCAAGTCTTGGCATTGCACCTGATCAGCGCCTCAACGTCAGGGTTAGAGACCGCTGGTTTGATCATGGTGGCAAGCGTCTCTTCCATTTTTATTATGGACTGGGGGTGAGTGTCTTTTGTGACATTGTTCAAGTGGTGTGTTATTTTAATGAGATTATAAAAACACTGAGCTTTTAAATTCCCCTCCATGGACGTTGTGGAGTTGTCAGGGGGTGCAGTCCTCCGAGAAGCGTCCTGACGCTTCTTGCGTGTCTTCTTGGGACGGGGAGGATTGCGGGGACGTCTTTGAGGCCAATGTTCAGGTAAAAAATAGTCCTGAGAATAATGTCTGGGAGGCCTAGAGTCCATGTCTCTACTAGTATTACGGGAGCGCCCATTCCTCCTGGAAGCATCCCGGCGTTTCCTCCGTGTCCCCCTGGGGGGAGGAGGATAGCGGGGACGTCTTTGAGGTGAATATTGTGGCCTAAAGTACCCCTGAGAGTGCTGTCTTGAAGGCACAAAATTCCTATTTTGGCGTGTGTTTCTCCTATAATTCCACTGAGGGGCGCTGCGGCGCTCCTCTTGGTGCAGATCGTCAAATTGGCGGCGTGTCTGCGGGTAGGGGCGAAGCGGATAGGAATCCTGCCGTCCCCGTGCTACATCCGCATAAGACCTCTGGGGCCGCTGCTCATACCACTGAGAAAAATTATCCTCATGGTCATAATGACAACGTTCATCATCCTGGGCGAGCCACTCTGAAGGCGCAGCCTGACGTCGCGGTGCGCGTCTTCGCCCCGACCTGACCGGAAGCCAGTCGTACTCGAACCCATCCGACATATTGCAAAATTATTTTAATATGTCGCTGGTGTGGATGATGTAAAAAACTGGTTGGCGAAAAAAAGGTTTGTTCGCTTTATAAAAATAAAAAAATAAAAATAAATAAAAAAAAAAAAAATTGTCTTTATCCGTTTCCTTTGTGAAAAAGAGAGAACGGAATGCTCGGAGGCGGGACTTCCGCCGAGGTCAAGATAATCACTTCCGGTTCATGGCTGGCTGCATAAACGGTGAGATATGCTTTTTTGTTCAAAAATATGCTGTATCTCGCGCTAATGAGCCACCGGAATATCTCGTGAGTAAAAATAGCACATGTAGTATCAAAAATAGGCTGTTTATTTACAGAAAATAGCGACTAGTGGAACGAAAGCGTCGCGCCGTGAACAGGCCAACTGGACACGGCAAGTAAACAAATACAAGAAAAATACTACAATGTGTATAAAAATTCTGAAAAAAGAAGAAAATGTATATTTACATGAAACGAGTCAGATGGCAACGTTTCGTTAAGATACCTTCATCAGGCCTGACTCGTTTGTAGAGTATTAGCAGGTTAGCACGGCAGGTAGGCTAAAGTCAACCTTTTATCCTTGCAGTGAAAACAGGTATTGCAGGAGAAAGGTGTTAATAGCAATATAACATTTAAATGAAGGGGTGGGGTCCACGTCAAACACAAGTTGGCCTTCAAAATAGAAGTCTTGACCACAACACAAGTGTAAAAAGAAGACAACAGTGACCCTCTGAAGCCCCAGGATGCTACTGCAAAATCCTATCTGCTAAAACAATAACATGAAATGATAAACATTGTTATTGTTATATGATATATAATATAATACAATGTAATATGGTATAAATATTATATAATATATTATAATGAATATATATATATATATATATATATATGTATATATATAATAATAGACAAACACTAGTACATTCAAATGGAAATAATACATAAAGTACCCTGGATGTGTGACCTAGGGCTTCAGTATTAAACAGAGAGTTGGGAGAGGATATTCCCAATGACCTCCCCTTATTGTGTGATGCTCCGAATGTACGTATATGTACCAAACCCAGGGTTAAGGTTAGGGTTAGGGTTAGGGTTAGGGTTAGGGTTAGGTTTTAGGGTTAGGGTTAGGTGTTAGGTATATATTCCCTGTTACCTCCCCTTAATGTAATGCTCCGGTATTTAATGTGTTCTGTCTGTTTGTGGTAGACAGGTGGCAGGTCCAGGAGGGCGAGCGAGGGAGAGTGAGAGCCGTAAGAGGATTGGAGGCACTGGCTGGTTAGGTTTGGGGGTAGGTTTTAGGTAAGGAGAAGGGAATGGTTAGGGTTAGGGAAGAGGGTTAGGGTTAGGGTTAGGGTTAGGGTTAGGGTTAGGTTTGGGGGTAGGTTTTAGGTAAGGAGAAGGGAATGGTTAGGGTTAGGGTTAGGGTTAGGGTTAGGGGTTAGGGTTAGGGTTAGGGTTAGGGTTAGGGGGTTAGGGTTAGGGGGTTAGGGTTAGGGTTAGGGTTAGGGTTAGGGTTAGGTTTGGGGGTAGGTTTTAGGTAAGGAGAAGGGAATGGTTAGGGTTAGGGAAGAGGGGGGGTGGGGGATATGGGAAAAATAAAGAAGGGAAAAACGGGAATGTGCACTGTCCGTCACAATCCAACGGGCTCACACTCACACCTCATTTAGGCCCCCTGGATGTCTGGTGCCCAATTTGGAGATCCAAAGGAGCTCCGCCCGGTGGCGTTGGGCGAGGCTCCATTTGGGATCCGTCTCTACGACAGTCGCCCGGACGGAAGACCACCCGTGTCGGAGAAAATGCTGAACCAGGTGAGTGTTGGTATTTTTATGCCTAACGATGTTGTACTTGTGTTGGGCGAATCTCCTAGCTAAGGTATTGCCCGTCTCGCCCACGTACATATCGCCACATCGTTGGCACCGAATCACGTACACACAGTTCCGGGTGTGTCGGCCGCCACGGCACAACGGCTGGAAAACCTTGCGGTTGTGGGGGTTCACCAACCATTGTGAGTGGCGGACAAGGGTGTCCCTCCTAGTGGAGGGCGGGTCTCTCAGTGAGCTGACCCTGGCCCTGACCAACAGATCATTCAAGTTGGGGTTCTTACGGTAGGCCGGCACCACGTAGCGCCCCGGCAGCCTCCCGCTACTCTCCGCAAAGGTCCGGAAGTGGTCTTTGACCTTCTTGGCGACCCGCACGGCCGAGGGAGAGTAGGTTGTGATGAGAGGGATCATGTCGGTCCCAGGGGGAGGCCCCTTTGGGTCCAAGAAGACCCTCAACTGCCGTCGGAGGAAGGACCTGGAATAGCCCCTCCCCCTCAGGGCAGAAAAGAGGGTCCCCGAGGCCGTCAGGAAGTCCTCCCTTCTGGTGCAGACACGATGAAACCTCAACAATTGGGATTTCACCAACCCCGCGAAGGTATGCTTGGGTGGAAGCTGCTTTTGAAGAGGAGCGCGTGGGTGTCGGTCTCCTTGAAGAACACCCTGATGTCCAAGTGTTGCGTGTCGGCAAAGTCGGGACCCTTGAATGTCGTGGTATCCAAAAAGTCGACAGATGTGTTGCTCGTGGTCGACTTGATGGTGATATTTTTGTTGTGAGTGTTCAGCGTGTTTAAGAACACGCTGAACTCCTCACTGGAATGGGTCCAGACACCCCAGATGTCATCCAGGTACCGGAAGTAGTGGAGAGGACGTTTTGGGCAGGCGGCCAAGGCAGAGGTCTCCCACTCTGCCATAAAAATGTTGGCATACGCCGGTGCAAATTTCTTGCCCATAGCAGTGCCCTTAATTTGGAGGTAGAAACGACCGTCAAACTCAAAGTCGTTTCTCCTCAAATTAATGTCGAGGAGCTGCAGGAGCTCCTTTTCGGGCCTGCTAACGTCGCGGTACCTGTAGAAGACATTTTTGACAGCCTGTATCCCCTCATTTATATCAATGTTTGTATACAGGCTGTCAATGTCGATGGTAAACAAAATGGCATCTGGGGGAAGGCAGACCTTCTTGATTTTATCAATAAAATCATAGGTATCCCTGAGGTAGCTGTCGTGCAGAACGGAAAGCGGCGTCAGATAATGATCGATGAACGCCGCCGTTCTGTACGTCTCGCTGCCGCAGTCAGACACAATGGGTCGCCCCGGAGGGATCTCGTGGTGCTTGCTCCACTTGTCTGGGTTAGGGTTAGGGTTAGGGTTAGGGTTAGGGTTAGGGTTAGGGTTAGAGGGTTAGGGTTAGGGTTAGGGTTAGGGTTAGAGTAGGGTTAGGGTTAGGGTTAGGGTTAGGGTTAGGGTTAGGGTTAGGGTTAGGTTTGGGGGTAGGTTTTAGGTAAGGAGAAGGGAATGGTTAGGGTTAGGGAAGAGGGGGGGGGGTGGGGGATATGGGAAAAAATAAAGAAGGGAAAAAACGGGAATGTGCACTGTCCGTCACAATCCAACGGGCTCACACTCATACCTCATTTAGGCCCCCTGGATGTCTGGTGCCCAATTTGGAGATCCAAAGGAGCTCCGCCCGGTGGCGTTGGGCGAGGCTCCATTTGGGATCCGTCTCTACGACAGTCGCCCGGACGGAAGACCACCCGTGTCGGAGAAAATGCTGCACCAGGTGAGTGTTGATATTTTTATGCCTAACGATGTTGTACTTGTGTTGGGCGAATCTCCTAGCTAAGGTATTGCCCGTCTCGCCCACGTACATATCGCCACATCGTTGGCACCGAATCACGTACACACAGTTTCGGGTGTGTCGGCCGCGACGGCACAACGGCTGGAAAACCTTGCGGTTGTGGGGGTTCACCAACCATGGTGAGTGGCGGACAAGGGTGTCCCTCCTAGTGGAGGGCGGGTCTCTCAATGAGCTGACCCTGGCCCTGACCAACAGATCATTCAAGTTGGGGTTCTTGCGGTAGGCCGGCACCACGTAGCGCCCCGGCAGGGTTAGGGTTAGGGTTAGGGTTAGGGTTAGGGTTAGGGTTAGAGGGTTAGAGGGTTAGAGGGTTAGAGGGTTAGAGGGTTAGGGGTTAGGGGTTAGGGGTTAGGGGTTGGGGTTGGGGTTGGGGTTGGGGTTGGGGTTGGGGTTGGGGTTGGGGTTGGGGTTGGGGTTGGGGTTAGGGTTAGGGTTAGGGTTGGGGTTGGGGTTAGGGTTAGGGTTAGGTTTAGGATTAGGGTTAGGCATAAAGAAAAGAGTTGGTTAGGGTTAGGGCTAGGGTTGGGGGTGGGGTTAGGATTAGGGTTAGGGTTAGGTTTAGGCATAAGGAAAAAATAAAAAAATAAAAAAGAAGGGTGTGCACGGTCCGTCTGTGGTCCAGCGGGCTCGCACTCACGCCTCGTTGAGGCCCCCCGGGTGTCTGGTCCCCAGTTTGTTGATCCAGAGGCGTTCCGCCCGCCTCCGTTGGGCGACACTCCATCTGGAGTTGGCCTGGACCACACACGCCCGGACAGAAGCCCACCCGTGCCGGATGAAATGTTGCACGAGGTAGGTGGTGGTGTTCTTCCGCCGGACGATATTGTGTTTGTGCTGGTGGAAACGGGTGGCGATGGTGTTGCCCGTTTCCCCAACATACATGATGTGGCAACGCTGGCAGAGGATGACATATATGCAGTTTTTGGTCTGCCCGTCCCCTCTGCACAGCGGTCGAAAGACCTTCCCGCTGTGGCGATTGACCAGCCACGGGATTTGCCGCAAGGGAGCGCTGCTCCGAGCCGGGGGCGGATCTCCGGCAGAGCTGATCCGAGCCCTGACCAGCAGATCGCCCAGGCTGGGATTTTTGCGGTAAGCGGAGACGAGATAATGGTCCTTGAGTTTGCCGCTCTTCTCGATAAAGGTACCAAAATTCTCCTTCACCCTTCTGGTAACCTGTACCGCTGCAGGCGAGAAGGTAGTGATGAGGGGGATCATGTGCTCGCCAGGGGGAGGCCCTTTCGGGTCCAGGAAGCACCTGAACTGTCTCCTGAGGAAGGACCTGGAATACCCTCTCTTCCTCAGGGCAGTGAACAGGGCTCCCGTGGCCGTCACAAAGTCCTCCCGTCTGGTGCAGATCCGGTGGAACCTCAAAAGTTGGGACTTCACCAAACCCGCATAGGTGTGTCGGGGGTGGAAGCTGGTTTTGTGGAGGAGGGCATGGGTGTCCGTCTCTTTAAAGAAGACCTTAATGTCCAAATGGTGGGTGGAGGTGAAGTCCGGACCCTTGAAGGTGGTAGTATCAAGGAAATCCACTGACGTGGGGCTGGTGGTAGACTTGATGGTGATACTGGGGTTGTGGGTGTTCAGGGTGTGGCGGAACACCTCAAATTCCTCCATGGAATGAGTCCAAACCCCCCAGATATCATCCAAGTAGCGTAGATAATGGAGGGGCCTAATTGGGCAGGCAGCCAGGGCAGAGGTCTCCCATTCTGCCATAAAGATGTTAGCATAGGCTGGAGCGAATTTCTTACCCATGGCCGTGCCCTTGATTTGTAGAAAAAATCGGCCGTTGAACTCAAAGTCATTCCTCCTCAGGTTAATATCGAGAAGTTGCAGAAGTTCTTTTTCTGGTCTGCTAACATCTCGATATTTATAGAATATGTTTTTTACGGCTTGGATGCCCTGGTCTATATCTATATTGGTATATAAACTATCTATGTCTATAGTGAATAATATGGCCTCTTGGGGAATAACAATATTTTTTACCTTTTCTATAAAATCGTAGGTGTCTTTGAGGTAGCTCTCATGTTTGATGGAGAGTGGGGTCAAAAAATGATCTAAGAGCGCCGCCGTCCGGTAGGTTTCACTGCCGCAGTCGGACACAATGGGCCTGCCCGGGGGTATCTCGTGTGGTCGGCTCCACTTGTGTCGTTCCTTGTGGATCTTGGGGAGCAAGTAGAACCTGCGGGGGCGGGGCTCCGATTCGCCCAAGAGGTAGGTCTTTTGTTTGTCATTTATAAATCGCTTTTTCAATAAATTTTGAATTATGCTTTCTATCATAGGGATAGTTTCGGGGTAGATGGGCGCGGCCAATGATTTATAATAAGTGGTGTCACTCAATTGTCTGGTGCCCTCCCAGACATATTGAGACCTGTCCATAATTACCACTGCGCTACCCTTGTCTGCCGGTTTAATTACTATGTTATTGTTGTTTTTCAGACTATGCAGGGCCTCAGTTTCGTCCCGCGTCAGGTTGGGCGCGACCGCGAGGGCGCAACCCGATAGGAGCGTTGGGTGCTCGTCCGCCAGGACCAGCGTGTGGACCTCTGGAGGAAGCAGTCCCGGTGAGGGCTCCCATTCGGACCTCGGAGTGAAAGGTCGCGGCCCGAGGGACCCTTGCTTTTCATAAAAAACTGCAAGTTTGACCCTCCTGTGGTATTCTTGCAGGTCGAATTTTACCTGATGGTGCCACTCGGGACTGAGGCTGGTGGACGGGACGAAACTGAGGCCCTTGTCAAGGAGGGAGCGCTGCGAGGAGGTAAGTCTGAAATGTTTTGTTAAATTTACAATGTTTTTGTTTGTGTTTATGTTCCCCCCCCGAGAGGTCGGGATTTTGGGGAGGTCAAGTTTAAATAGCGAAGCCAGTGCTCCATCATTTTCTTGGCTGTGTCATGGGTCCAGTGGATCTTGTCCCTCCCTGTAGCGAACTCCTCGTTGGCGAGTGTCGGGATGAAGTTGTGGCGGTCTTTGATGTAGGTGTTGATCATGCGGAGGTTGGCCTTGTGTTCCTCGGGCAGGGATTCAGAGAAATTGAGGAGGGGGAAAGAGATTTCGGCATTTGGGAAGGCCGTTCTGGCCGCTTTAAGGGCCCTTAGGAGCTGTTTGAGGGTGGTAACCTTGGGTTTTTGCTCCCTATGGTTGATGCCGAATGCTAGGATGACCTTCTCCACCTCAGGACTCACTGCCGTTTTTTGCAGGATGGCCTCTGCGTGGAGAAATTTGGCCCCCGGGTAGCTGTCAATCTGGAGGTCCGGGTGACGGGTGGGTGGAAGGCGACTGATGTTGGAGTCACCGATCACCAGGACCTTCCTGCCGACAGACAGGTGCCAATCCATCTTCCTTCGATTTGTGCTGATGTGTCTGGTGGGCTTCCTGGGAGTGTGCGGACTCGTTGGCGTGGTACCCTGCGTCGTAATATTGTCTTCTGTCGGCTGAGAAGCCGAAGTGACTGTTTTTGTTGTTTTCTGCCTTCCAGAAAACAATTGGCACCAACTTGGTGACAAGCCCGGAAGAGGCGTCTCCGGGCGGGGCGCGTCCGGTAGGGGAGCGTCCGGAAGAGGCGTGTCCGGGAGGGACGCGTCCGGGAGAGGCGTGTCTGGGAAGGGTGAGTCCGGGATGGGCGCGTCCAGGAGGGGCGCGTCCGGAAGATGAGTGTCCGAGAGGGGCGCGTCCGGGAGAGGCGTGTCCGGGGGGGATGCGTCCGGGATGGGCGCGTCCAGGAGGGGTTCTTGCGACAGGTCAGGGTAGAGTATGTACCAGGGTGGAGGCGTGTCAGGGGAAGACCGTTCCGACGCAGGTAACCCCTGCTTCTCAGGTAAGTGTTGGTCAGTCTCTGGCTGGCCAGGAGTCCCCCGCACATTCTGCTCCCCATGTACCAAAACCGACGTACTGTGCTCAACAGGTGGAACTGAGCGGGGTGGCGTATTGGAGACCGCAGGAAGGACCCCAGTGTCAGTCCCGACCCGTGGTCGCGGCCCCAGTGGCCGGACCAAGGGAGCCTCGACGATAGCGTCGTCGGCCGGTCTGCTGCAAGGCCTGCGAGGTCGTGCCGCTCTCTGGGCCGTAGATGGTTCGGCAGCCGGAGAGGAAGGCGATAAGACCGGGAAGGGGACAGGAGTCACCTGTCCCCGCGGGCCCAAATCCTGCTCTACTTCAGGGGACCACTCACCGCCGACGGGGTCGGTCATGGTGGCCACCGTGGCGTGCGCAGCGGCAGGTGGTATCAGGACAGGCGGGGGCAGTGTGGGGTGCACCACCTCCATGACCACACGGTTGTCCAACGAGACCGAGCCCCTTCGAGACCCGGCCCGTCGGAGCCGCGCAGGGCGCACCACCTCCTCAACGGCACGGGTGTCCACCCAGACCGAGTCCACTTGAGACTCGGCCTGCCGGAGCGTGTCGGCCGTCAGCCTGCGCCCCAAGTGTGCCTTGGCCCACGCCTTGGCCACCTGGAATGGGGCTTTCCAGTTCTGTGCAATAAAACCCCCCAGTTTATCCACTTCTAATTGGAGTGCTTTATTATAGTGTTGCCGGAGAATAAGGACCGTGGTGTATGCCCAATTTTTGGCATTTCCCATGATCAGGTCTTCTGTGTCGGGGTTGGTGACAGCTGGTCGAATTCCCGTCGTCAAGGTAAGTTCCATCCTAGTGATGGTTTGTGGTTGGTGTTCTTTGCTGACATTTTTTAAATGGTGTACTATTTTGATGATGTTATACATCATTTTAGCAATTGCGCTAAAATCAGAGTCCTGGTTATCAGGGTGAGATGCCCTGGGGGGACGTGTGTCATTATTCCTGTCTGTTTTTTTATTATTATTATTGTTGGGGCGTTTTCCCCGTGCTGGTTTGTGCTTATTCCCCCTCTGATAAACCCTATAAGTCTCCCTGGGGTTGGGAGGACCAGGGTGGGTGGGAGGGAAATGTACCCTATTTTGAGGGGGCATATCATGTCCTGAAAAATTGGAATGTTGAGGTTGGAAGCCTCTGAAAAAATTATTATGATTTTGGCGTGTAGTGCCGTTGTTTCGCCACTGTGGGGCGCTGTCGCGCATCCCACGTGCGTCATAATCACGGCGACGTGTGTCACCGTAGGGGCGAAAATGGCCGCCGAAAAAATTATCAGGACACCCCTGAGCCACCTCCGCATATGTTCTTCGGGGAGGGTGGTGGAAGCGGTCCTCAAAACGGCTGTTTTGACCGTGATAGCGGCTGTTCTCAGGCGGGGGTCGAGGAGGCGGAACCATTTCGCGCTGCGGGCGCTGTTTCCGTCCGCGGGGACGGACCAGGTGCCACTCCTCGTCCTCCCACGCCGCCATTGTTGGTAAATACGTGTATTTTTTGGTGTAATCAATTAAAGTGGGTGGGCTAAAACTATGATGGAAACTCAGGTAGGTAAGGTAAAAGGAAAATAAATAAAATGTAGGATAAATAGGATGAAACAAGAGGACACCGGAGAGCTTCCGCCCGCTGTGCAGCGCACTTCCGCCCGGACCGGATGTCTCAAAATGGCCGAGAGTGCGAAGCACACTCGACAAAAAGATAAATATACAAACAACTAAGGGCGGTTCTGCGAAGAACGATGAAAAAACTCCAAGGTGGGGAGTTGTAAAAACTAGCTAAGAAACTTAGGCTTGTAAAACGAAACGTAAATAAGAGGACACCGGAGGGCTTCCGCCCGCTGTGCAGCGCACTTCCGCCCGGACCGGATGTCTCAAAATGGCCGAGAGTGCGAAGCACACTCGACAAAAAGATAAATATACAAACAACTAAGGGCGGTTCTGCGAAGAACGATGAAAAAACTCCAAGGTGGGGAGTTGTAAAAACTAGCTAAGAAACTTAGGCTTGTAAAACGAAACGTAAATAAGAGGACACCGGAGAGCTTCCGCCCGCTGTGCAGCGCACTTCCGCCCGGACCGGATGTCTCAAAATGGCCGAGAGTGCGAAGCACACTCGACAAAAAGATAAATATACAAACAACTAAGGGCGGTTCTGCGAAGAACGATGAAAAAACTCCAAGGTGGGGAGTTGTAAAAACTAGCTAAGAAACTTAGGCTTGTAAAACGAAACGTAAATAAGAGGACACCGGAGAGCTTCCGCCCGCTGTGCAGCGCACTTCCGCCCGGACCGGATGTCTCAAAATGGCCGAGAGTGCGAAGCACACTCGACAAAAAGATAAATATACAAACAACTAAGGGCGGTTCTGCGAAGAACGATGAAAAAACTCCAAGGTGGGGAGTTGTAAAAACTAGCTAAGAAACTTAGGCTTGTAAAACGAAACGTAAATAAGAGGACACCGGAGAGCTTCCGCCCGCTGTGCAGCGCACTTCCGCCCGGACCGGATGTCTCAAAATGGCCGAGAGTGCGAAGCACACTCGACAAAAAGATAAATATACAAACAACTAAGGGCGGTTCTGCGAAGAACGATGAAAAAACTCCAAGGTGGGGAGTTGTAAAAACTAGCTAAGAAACTTAGGCTTGTAAAACGAAACGTAAATAAGAGGACACCGGAGAGCTTCCGCCCGCTGTGCAGCGCACTTCCGCCCGGACCGGATGTCTCAAAATGGCCGAGAGTGCGAAGCACACTCGACAAAAAGATAAATATACAAACAACTAAGGGCGGTTCTGCGAAGAACGATGAAAAAACTCCAAGGTGGGGAGTTGTAAAAACTAGCTAAGAAACTTAGGCTTGTAAAACGAAACGTAAATAAGAGGACACCGGAGAGCTTCCGCCCGCTGTGCAGCGCACTTCCGCCCGGACCGGATGTCTCAAAATGGCCGAGTGCGCGAAGCACACTCGACAAAAAGATAAATATACAAACAACTAAGGGCGGTTCTGCGAAGAACGATGAAAAAACTCCAAGGTGGGGAGTTGTAAAAACTAGCTAAGAAACTTAGGCTTGTAAAACGAAACGTAAATAAGAGGACACCGGAGAGCTTCCGCCCGCTGTGCAGCGCACTTCCGCCCGGACCGGATGTCTCAAAATGGCCGAGAGTGCGAAGCACACTCGACAAAAAGATAAATATACAAACAACTAAGGGCGGTTCTGCGAAGAACGATGAAAAAACTCCAAGGTGGGGAGTTGTAAAAACTAGCTAAGAAACTTAGGCTTGTAAAACGAAACGTAAATAAGAGGACACCGGAGAGCTTCCGCCCGCTGTGCAGCGCACTTCCGCCCGGACCGGATGTCTCAAAATGGCCGAGAGTGCGAAGCACACTCGACAAAAAGATAAATATACAAACAACTAAGGGCGGTTCTGCGAAGAACGATGAAAAAACTCCAAGGTGGGGAGTTGTAAAAACTAGCTAAGAAACTTAGGCTTGTAAAACGAAACGTAAATAAGAGGACACCGGAGAGCTTCCGCCCGCTGTGCAGCGCACTTCCGCCCGGACCGGATGTCTCAAAATGGCCGAGAGTGCGAAGCACACTCGACAAAAAGATAAATATACAAACAACTAAGGGCGGTTCTGCGAAGAACGATGAAAAAACTCCAAGGTGGGGAGTTGTAAAAACTAGCTAAGAAACTTAGGCTTGTAAAACGAAACGTAAATAAGAGGACACCGGAGAGCTTCCGCCCGCTGTGCAGCGCACTTCCGCCCGGACCGGATGTCTCAAAATGGCCGAGAGTGCGAAGCACACTCGACAAAAAGATAAATATACAAACAACTAAGGGCGGTTCTGCGAAGAACGATGAAAAAACTCCAAGGTGGGGAGTTGTAAAAACTAGCTAAGAAACTTAGGCTTGTAAAACGAAACGTAAATAAGAGGACACCGGAGAGCTTCCGCCCGCTGTGCAGCGCACTTCCGCCCGGACCGGATGTCTCAAAATGGCCGAGAGTGCGAAGCACACTCGACAAAAAGATAAATATACAAACAACTAAGGGCGGTTCTGCGAAGAACGATGAAAAAACTCCAAGGTGGGGAGTTGTAAAAACTAGCTAAGAAACTTAGGCTTGTAAAACGAAACGTAAATAAGAGGACACCGGAGAGCTTCCGCCCGCTGTGCAGCGCACTTCCGCCCGGACCGGATGTCTCAAAATGGCCGAGAGTGCGAAGCACACTCGACAAAAAGATAAATATACAAACAACTAAGGGCGGTTCTGCGAAGAACGATGAAAAAACTCCAAGGTGGGGAGTTGTAAAAACTAGCTAAGAAACTTAGGCTTGTAAAACGAAACGTAAATAAGAGGACACCGGAGAGCTTCCGCCCGCTGTGCAGCGCACTTCCGCCCGGACCGGATGTCTCAAAATGGCCGAGAGTGCGAAGCACACTCGACAAAAAGATAAATATACAAACAACTAAGGGCGGTTCTGCGAAGAACGATGAAAAAACTCCAAGGTGGGGAGTTGTAAAAACTAGCTAAGAAACTTAGGCTTGTAAAACGAAACGTAAATAAGAGGACACCGGAGAGCTTCCGCCCGCTGTGCAGCGCACTTCCGCCCGGACCGGATGTCTCAAAATGGCCGAGAGTGCGAAGCACACTCGACAAAAAGATAAATATACAAACAACTAAGGGCGGTTCTGCGAAGAACGATGAAAAAACTCCAAGGTGGGGAGTTGTAAAAACTAGCTAAGAAACTTAGGCTTGTAAAACGAAACGTAAATAAGAGGACACCGGAGAGCTTCCGCCCGCTGTGCAGCGCACTTCCGCCCGGACCGGATGTCTCAAAATGGCCGAGAGTGCGAAGCACACTCGACAAAAAGATAAATATACAAACAACTAAGGGCGGTTCTGCGAAGAACGATGAAAAAACTCCAAGGTGGGGAGTTGTAAAAACTAGCTAAGAAACTTAGGCTTGTAAAACGAAACGTAAATAAGAGGACACCGGAGAGCTTCCGCCCGCTGTGCAGCGCACTTCCGCCCGGACCGGATGTCTCAAAATGGCCGAGAGTGCGAAGCACACTCGACAAAAAGATAAATATACAAACAACTAAGGGCGGTTCTGCGAAGAACGATGAAAAAACTCCAAGGTGGGGAGTTGTAAAAACTAGCTAAGAAACTTAGGCTTGTAAAACGAAACGTAAATAAGAGGACACCGGAGAGCTTCCGCCCGCTGTGCAGCGCACTTCCGCCCGGACCGGATGTCTCAAAATGGCCGAGAGTGCGAAGCACACTCGACAAAAAGATAAATATACAAACAACTAAGGGCGGTTCTGCGAAGAACGATGAAAAAACTCCAAGGTGGGGAGTTGTAAAAACTAGCTAAGAAACTTAGGCTTGTAAAACGAAACGTAAATAAGAGGACACCGGAGAGCTTCCGCCCGCTGTGCAGCGCACTTCCGCCCGGACCGGATGTCTCAAAATGGCCGAGAGTGCGAAGCACACTCGACAAAAAGATAAATATACAAACAACTAAGGGCGGTTCTGCGAAGAACGATGAAAAAACTCCAAGGTGGGGAGTTGTAAAAACTAGCTAAGAAACTTAGGCTTGTAAAACGAAACGTAAATAAGAGGACACCGGAGAGCTTCCGCCCGCTGTGCAGCGCACTTCCGCCCGGACCGGATGTCTCAAAATGGCCGAGAGTGCGAAGCACACTCGACAAAAAGATAAATATACAAACAACTAAGGGCGGTTCTGCGAAGAACGATGAAAAAACTCCAAGGTGGGGAGTTGTAAAAACTAGCTAAGAAACTTAGGCTTGTAAAACGAAACGTAAATAAGAGGACACCGGAGAGCTTCCGCCCGCTGTGCAGCGCACTTCCGCCCGGACCGGATGTCTCAAAATGGCCGAGAGTGCGAAGCACACTCGACAAAAAGATAAATATACAAACAACTAAGGGCGGTTCTGCGAAGAACGATGAAAAAACTCCAAGGTGGGGAGTTGTAAAAACTAGCTAAGAAACTTAGGCTTGTAAAACGAAACGTAAATAAGAGGACACCGGAGAGCTTCCGCCCGCTGTGCAGCGCACTTCCGCCCGGACCGGATGTCTCAAAATGGCCGAGAGTGCGAAGCACACTCGACAAAAAGATAAATATACAAACAACTAAGGGCGGTTCTGCGAAGAACGATGAAAAAACTCCAAGGTGGGGAGTTGTAAAAACTAGCTAAGAAACTTAGGCTTGTAAAACGAAACGTAAATAAGAGGACACCGGAGAGCTTCCGCCCGCTGTGCAGCGCACTTCCGCCCGGACCGGATGTCTCAAAATGGCCGAGAGTGCGAAGCACACTCGACAAAAAGATAAATATACAAACAACTAAGGGCGGTTCTGCGAAGAACGATGAAAAAACTCCAAGGTGGGGAGTTGTAAAAACTAGCTAAGAAACTTAGGCTTGTAAAACGTAAAACGAAACGTAAATAAGAGGACACCGGAGAGCTTCCGCCCGCTGTGCAGCGCACTTCCGCCCGGACCGGATGTCTCAAAATGGCCGAGAGTGCGAAGCACACTCGACAAAAAGATAAATATACAAACAACTAAGGGCGGTTCTGCGAAGAACGATGAAAAAACTCCAAGGTGGGGAGTTGTAAAAACTAGCTAAGAAACTTAGGCTTGTAAAACGAAACGTAAATAAGAGGACACCGGAGAGCTTCCGCCCGCTGTGCAGCGCACTTCCGCCCGGACCGGATGTCTCAAAATGGCCGAGAGTGCGAAGCACACTCGACAAAAAGATAAATATACAAACAACTAAGGGCGGTTCTGCGAAGAACGATGAAAAAACTCCAAGGTGGGGAGTTGTAAAAACTAGCTAAGAAACTTAGGCTTGTAAAACGAAACGTAAATAAGAGGACACCGGAGAGCTTCCGCCCGCTGTGCAGCGCACTTCCGCCCGGACCGGATGTCTCAAAATGGCCGAGAGTGCGAAGCACACTCGACAAAAAGATAAATATACAAACAACTAAGGGCGGTTCTGCGAAGAACGATGAAAAAACTCCAAGGTGGGGAGTTGTAAAAACTAGCTAAGAAACTTAGGCTTGTAAAACGAAACGTAAATAAGAGGACACCGGAGAGCTTCCGCCCGCTGTGCAGCGCACTTCCGCCCGGACCGGATGTCTCAAAATGGCCGAGAGTGCGAAGCACACTCGACAAAAAGATAAATATACAAACAACTAAGGGCGGTTCTGCGAAGAACGATGAAAAAACTCCAAGGTGGGGAGTTGTAAAAACTAGCTAAGAAACTTAGGCTTGTAAAACGAAACGTAAATAAGAGGACACCGGAGAGCTTCCGCCCGCTGTGCAGCGCACTTCCGCCCGGACCGGATGTCTCAAAATGGCCGAGAGTGCGAAGCACACTCGACAAAAAGATAAATATACAAACAACTAAGGGCGGTTCTGCGAAGAACGATGAAAAAACTCCAAGGTGGGGAGTTGTAAAAACTAGCTAAGAAACTTAGGCTTGTAAAACGAAACGTAAATAAGAGGACACCGGAGAGCTTCCGCCCGCTGTGCAGCGCACTTCCGCCCGGACCGGATGTCTCAAAATGGCCGAGAGTGCGAAGCACACTCGACAAAAAGATAAATATACAAACAACTAAGGGCGGTTCTGCGAAGAACGATGAAAAAACTCCAAGGTGGGGAGTTGTAAAAACTAGCTAAGAAACTTAGGCTTGTAAAACGAAACGTAAATAAGAGGACACCGGAGAGCTTCCGCCCGCTGTGCAGCGCACTTCCGCCCGGACCGGATGTCTCAAAATGGCCGAGAGTGCGAAGCACACTCGACAAAAAGATAAATATACAAACAACTAAGGGCGGTTCTGCGAAGAACGATGAAAAAACTCCAAGGTGGGGAGTTGTAAAAACTAGCTAAGAAACTTAGGCTTGTAAAACGAAACGTAAATAAGAGGACACCGGAGAGCTTCCGCCCGCTGTGCAGCGCACTTCCGCCCGGACCGGATGTCTCAAAATGGCCGAGAGTGCGAAGCACACTCGACAAAAAGATAAATATACAAACAACTAAGGGCGGTTCTGCGAAGAACGATGAAAAAACTCCAAGGTGGGGAGTTGTAAAAACTAGCTAAGAAACTTAGGCTTGTAAAACGAAACGTAAATAAGAGGACACCGGAGAGCTTCCGCCCGCTGTGCAGCGCACTTCCGCCCGGACCGGATGTCTCAAAATGGCCGAGAGTGCGAAGCACACTCGACAAAAAGATAAATATACAAACAACTAAGGGCGGTTCTGCGAAGAACGATGAAAAAACTCCAAGGTGGGGAGTTGTAAAAACTAGCTAAGAAACTTAGGCTTGTAAAACGAAACGTAAATAAGAGGACACCGGAGAGCTTCCGCCCGCTGTGCAGCGCACTTCCGCCCGGATCGGATGTCTCAAAATGGCCGAGAGTGCGAAGCACACTCGACAAAAAGATAAATATACAAACAACTAAGGGCGGTTCTGCGAAGAACGATGAAAAAACTCCAAGGTGGGGAGTTGTAAAAACTAGCTAAGAAACTTAGGCTTGTAAAACGAAACGTAAATAAGAGGACACCGGAGAGCTTCCGCCCGCTGTGCAGCGCACTTCCGCCCGGACCGGATGTCTCAAAATGGCCGAGAGTGCGAAGCACACTCGACAAAAAGATAAATATACAAACAACTAAGGGCGGTTCTGCGAAGAACGATGAAAAAACTCCAAGGTGGGGAGTTGTAAAAACTAGCTAAGAAACTTAGGCTTGTAAAACGAAACGTAAATAAGAGGACACCGGAGAGCTTCCGCCCGCTGTGCAGCGCACTTCCGCCCGGACCGGATGTCTCAAAATGGCCGAGAGTGCGAAGCACACTCGACAAAAAGATAAATATACAAACAACTAAGGGCGGTTCTGCGAAGAACGATGAAAAAACTCCAAGGTGGGGAGTTGTAAAAACTAGCTAAGAAACTTAGGCTTGTAAAACGAAACGTAAATAAGAGGACACCGGAGAGCTTCCGCCCGCTGTGCAGCGCACTTCCGCCCGGACCGGATGTCTCAAAATGGCCGAGAGTGCGAAGCACACTCGACAAAAAGATAAATATACAAACAACTAAGGGCGGTTCTGCGAAGAACGATGAAAAAACTCCAAGGTGGGGAGTTGTAAAAACTAGCTAAGAAACTTAGGCTTGTAAAACGAAACGTAAATAAGAGGACACCGGAGAGCTTCCGCCCGCTGTGCAGCGCACTTCCGCCCGGACCGGATGTCTCAAAATGGCCGAGAGTGCGAAGCACACTCGACAAAAAGATAAATATACAAACAACTAAGGGCGGTTCTGCGAAGAACGATGAAAAAACTCCAAGGTGGGGAGTTGTAAAAACTAGCTAAGAAACTTAGGCTTGTAAAACGAAACGTAAATAAGAGGACACCGGAGAGCTTCCGCCCGCTGTGCAGCGCACTTCCGCCCGGACCGGATGTCTCAAAATGGCCGAGAGTGCGAAGCACACTCGACAAAAAGATAAATATACAAACAACTAAGGGCGGTTCTGCGAAGAACGATGAAAAAACTCCAAGGTGGGGAGTTGTAAAAACTAGCTAAGAAACTTAGGCTTGTAAAACGAAACGTAAATAAGAGGACACCGGAGAGCTTCCGCCCGCTGTGCAGCGCACTTCCGCCCGGACCGGATGTCTCAAAATGGCCGAGAGTGCGAAGCACACTCGACAAAAAGATAAATATACAAACAACTAAGGGCGGTTCTGCGAAGAACGATGAAAAAACTCCAAGGTGGGGAGTTGTAAAAACTAGCTAAGAAACTTAGGCTTGTAAAACGAAACGTAAATAAGAGGACACCGGAGAGCTTCCGCCCGCTGTGCAGCGCACTTCCGCCCGGACCGGATGTCTCAAAATGGCCGAGAGTGCGAAGCACACTCGACAAAAAGATAAATATACAAACAACTAAGGGCGGTTCTGCGAAGAACGATGAAAAAACTCCAAGGTGGGGAGTTGTAAAAACTAGCTAAGAAACTTAGGCTTGTAAAACGAAACGTAAATAAGAGGACACCGGAGAGCTTCCGCCCGCTGTGCAGCGCACTTCCGCCCGGACCGGATGTCTCAAAATGGCCGAGTGCGCGAAGCACACTCGACAAAAAGATAAATATACAAACAACTAAGGGCGGTTCTGCGAAGAACGATGAAAAAACTCCAAGGTGGGGAGTTGTAAAAACTAGCTAAGAAACTTAGGCTTGTAAAACGAAACGTAAATAAGAGGACACCGGAGAGCTTCCGCCCGCTGTGCAGCGCACTTCCGCCCGGACCGGATGTCTCAAAATGGCCGAGAGTGCGAAGCACACTCGACAAAAAGATAAATATACAAACAACTAAGGGCGGTTCTGCGAAGAACGATGAAAAAACTCCAAGGTGGGGAGTTGTAAAAACTAGCTAAGAAACTTAGGCTTGTAAAACGAAACGTAAATAAGAGGACACCGGAGAGCTTCCGCCCGCTGTGCAGCGCACTTCCGCCCGGACCGGATGTCTCAAAATGGCCGAGAGTGCGAAGCACACTCGACAAAAAGATAAATATACAAACAACTAAGGGCGGTTCTGCGAAGAACGATGAAAAAACTCCAAGGTGGGGAGTTGTAAAAACTAGCTAAGAAACTTAGGCTTGTAAAACGAAACGTAAATAAGCGAAATGTAGAAAGACTTTTCGCCTCGTGGAAGACCAGCTCACCACGGCACCAAATGAAAGGGAGAGAGGGAAAGGGGTGAAAAAAGGGGGCAAATAACAGTCTAAAAGTTGTTTTGAAATTGCAAGTCTTGTTTCGCAACGTTTCGGGGTTAGGGTTAGGGTTAGGGTTAGGGTTAGGGTTAGGTTTGGGGGTAGGTTTTAGGTAAGGAGAAGGGAATGGTTAGGGTTAGGGAAGAGGGGGGGTGGGGGTATGGGTTAGGGTTAGGGTTAGGGTTAGGGTTAGGGTTAGGTGTTGGGGGTTAGGGTTAGGGTTGGGGGTAGGGTTAGGGTTAGGCACTGTCCATCAACAATCCGCCCAGTGACCCCCCACCAGACGCACACCCCCCAGGGACCCCGAACGAACACCGCCGAACGTGGCGTCAGACACATTATTCAATCAAATTTCATCATGCGACGTGCGTTTCGGTCTGCATGACCTCATCAGGCATGAAATTTTGAGAAATTGGCCTCATTACCTCTCTCTGAGCAAGATGTCCCCTCATCTGCTGGAGGAAAAGGGTTAGGGTTAGGGTTAGGGTTAGGGTTAGGTGTTGGGGGTTAGGGTTAGGGTTGGGGGTATGGTTAGGGTTAGGCACTGTCCATCAACAATCCGCCCAGTGACCCCCCACCAGACGCACACCCCCCAGGGACCCCGAACGAACACCGCCGAACGTGGCGTCAGACACATTATTCAATCAAATTTCATCATGCGACGCGCGTTTCGGTCTGCATGACCTCATCAGGCATGAAATTTTGAGAAATTGGCCTCATTACCTCTCTCTGAGCAAGATGTCCCCTCATCTGCTGGAGGAAAAGGGTTAGGGTTAGGGTTAGGGTTAGGGTTAGGGTTAGGGTTAGGTGTTGGGGGTTAGGGTTAGGGTTGGGGTTGGGGTTAGGGTTAGGCACTGTCCATCAACAATCCGCCCAAGTGACCCCCCACCAGACGCACACCCCCCAGGGACCCCGAACGAACACCGCCGAACGTGGCGTCAGACACATTATTCAATCAAATTACATCATGCGACGCGCGTTTCGGTCTGCATGACCTCATCAGGCATGAAATTTTGAGAAATTGGCCTCATTACCTCTCTCTGAGCAAGATGTCCCCTCATCTGCTGGAGGAAAAATGAGCCAGAATTGCAAAACGAGGTTTTATAGAAGAGCCTGCAGGGGGCATGGCTTGTGCTCCCAACTGCAATCAGTCGCTCCTCCCGAGTGCCTGCAGGTGGCGTCTGCACACAACTGCAATACTTAGTCACTCCACAGACAAAAGAGAACTATCTGGTTACATAATCACTCCAGAAGGTAAGTATAATTCATCCAGACCAGCTGGGTGGAGCACTCTAATATCACAGCACTGCACACAAGTAAATATCAAGTCAATATCACCACACACAATTAAAGAAGTATTAAATCACTTCAAGAAAAAAATCCAGATAAGTTCTCCATGTCTGTGACCTCTGACCCCTATTTTTTCTTAATTGGGTCTGCCAATCGGCCAACGCCACACTCAAACGATGCCAAACAGAGCCCCCGGGGGGTTAGGGTTAGGGTTAGGGTTAGGGTTAGGGTTAGGGTTAGGGTTAGGGTTAGGTGTTGGGGGTTAGGGTTAGGGTTAGGCACTGTCCATCAACAATCCGCCCAAGTGACCCCCCACCAGACGCACACCCCCCAGGGACAGGGTTAGGGTTAGGGTTAGGGTTAGGGTTAGGGTTAGGGTTAGGTGTTGGGGGTTAGGGTTAGGAATTAGGGTTAGGGTTAGGGTTAGGGAAAGGGGTAGGGCTAGGCACTGTCCGTCAACAATCCGCCCAGTGACACCCCACCAGACGCACACCCCCCAGGGGCCCCGAAAGAACACCGTCAGAGGGTTAGGGTTAGGGTTAGGGTTAGGGTTAGGGTTAGAGGGTTAGAGGGTTAGAGGGTTAGAGGGTTAGGGTTAGGGTTAGGGTTAGGGTTAGGGGGTTAGGGTTAGGGTTAGGGTTAGGGTTAGGGTTAGGGTTTGGGGGTAGGTTTTAGGTAAGGAGAAGGGAATGGTTAGGGTTAGGGAAGAGGGGGGGTGGGGGGTATGGGAAAAATAAAGAATGGAAAAACGGGAATGTGCACTGTCCGTCACAATCCAACGGGCTCACACTCACACCTCATTTAGGCCCCCTGGATGTCTGGTGCCCAATTTGGAGATCCAAAGGAGCTCCGCCCGGTGGCGTTGGGCGAGGCTCCATTTGGGATCCGTCTCTACGACAGTCGCCCGGACGGAAGACCACCCGTGTCGGAGAAAATGCTGAACCAGGTGAGTGTTGGTATTTTTATGCCTAACGATGTTGTACTTGTGTTGGGCGAATCTCCTAGCTAAGGTATTGCCCGTCTCGCCCACGTACATATCGCCACATCGTTGGCACCGAATCACGTACACACAGTTCCGGGTGTGTCGGCCGCCACGGCACAACGGCTGGAAAACCTTGCGGTTGTGGGGGTTCACCAACCATTGTGAGTGGCGGACAAGGGTGTCCCTCCTAGTGGAGGGCGGGTCTCTCAGTGAGCTGACCCTGGCCCTGACCAACAGATCATTCAAGTTGGGGTTCTTACGGTAGGCCGGCACCACGTAGCGCCCCGGCAGCCTCCCGCTACTCTCCGCAAAGGTCCGGAAGTGGTCTTTGACCTTCTTGGCGACCCGCACGGCCGAGGGAGAGTAGGTGGTGATGAGAGGGATCATGTCGGTCCCAGGGGGAGGCCCCTTCGGGTCCAAGAAGACCCTCAACTGCCGTCTGAGGAAGGACCTGGAATAGCCCCTCCCCTTCAGGGCAGAAAAGAGGGTCCTCGAGGCCGTCAGGAAGTCCTCCCTTCTGGTGCAGACACGATGGAACCTCAACAATTGGGATTTCACCAACCCCGCGAAGGTATGCTTGGGGTGGAAGCTGCTTTTGAAGAGGAGCGCGTGGGTGTCGGTCTCCTTGAAGAACACCCTGATGTCCAAGTGTTGCGTGTCGGCAAAGTCGGGACCCTTGAATGTCGTGGTGTCCAAAAAGTCGACCGATGTGTTGCTCGTGGTCGACTTGATGGTGATATTTTTATTGTGAGTGTTCAGCGTGTTTAAGAACACGCTGAACTCCTCACTGGAATGGGTCCAGACACCCCAGATGTCATCCAGGTACCGGAAGTAGTGGAGAGGACGTTTTGGGCAGGCGGCCAAGGCAGAGGTCTCCCACTCTGCCATAAAAATGTTGGCATACGCCGGTGCAAATTTCTTGCCCATAGCAGTGCCCTTAATTTGGAGGTAGAAACGACCGTCAAACTCAAAGTCGTTTCTCCTCAAATTAATGTCGAGGAGCTGCAGGAGCTCCTTTTCGGGCCTGCTAACGTCGCGGTACCTGTAGAAGACATTTTTGACAGCCTGTATCCCCTCATTTATATCAATGTTTGTATACAGGCTGTCAATGTCGATGGTGAACAAAATGGCATCTGGGGGAATGCAGACCTTCTTGATTTTATCAATAAAATCATAGGTATCCCTGAGGTAGCTGTCGTGCAGAACGGAAAGCGGCGTCAGATAATGATCGATGAACGCCGCCGTTCTGTACGTCTCGCTGCTGCAGTCAGACACAATGGGTCGCCCCGGAGGGATCTCGTGGGGCTTGCTCCACTTGTCTGGCTCCTTGTGAATTTTAGGGAGCATGTAGAACCTGCGGGGGCGAGGATCCGGCTCCCCCATGAGATACCTATGTTGTTTAAAATTGATAAATTTTTTAAGTAGAAGATTATCCAGAATCTTTTCTACCATGGGAATAGTTTGCGGATAAATAGGTTCCGGCAGTGGTTTATAATACGTCATGTCACTCAACTGCCGAGAACCCTCCCATATGTATTGCGATCTGTCAAAAATGACAACAGCACTCCCCTTGTCGGCTGGTTTGATCACAATATGTTTGTTTGTTTTTAGACTATGAAGGGCCTCGACTTCTCCGCGTGTCAAATTGGGAGCGACCGCAGGTGCGCAACCCGAACCGGACATGGAGAGCCCGTCGGACCGGACCATAGCCTGGAATTCCGGAGGCATAAGTCCAGGTGAGGGCTCCCAGCCGGAACGGGCTGTGAACGGTGTAGGTCCGAGAGAATCTTGTTTCTCATAGTATACCTCAAGTTTGACACGTCTGTGGTAGCGCTGGAGGTCAAATTGAAGTTGATGATGCCAGTCGCTACTGAGATTAGTGGAAGGAATGAAGTTGAGGCCCTTATTGAGGAGGGAGATTTGTAAGGGGGTTGGCGTGAAATTATGGGCCAAATTTATCACGTTCTTATTACCCCCCCGAGCGATCGGGATTATGGGGATGCCAAGTTTAAAAAGTCAAGCCAGTGCTTGAGCATCAACTTGGCCGTGTCCCGAGTCCAGTGGACCAGGTCGGGTTGGGTCTCAAAGTCCCGGCTGTCGAGAGCCGGGATGTGAGCATAATTGTTCCTGATTAAACTATTCAGCCGCCCGAGGTTGTTTTTCTGCTCAACGGGCAAAGCGGCCGAATAGTTAATCAGGGGGATTAGCACTCGGGCCCGTGGGAAGGTAGCCACGGCCATCCTGAGTGCCCCTTGGAGCTGCTTAATAGCGGTCTCCTTAACTTTCTGCTCACGATGGTTGATCCCAAAGGCTAGAACCAACACTTCAACCGGTGCAGCAATTACGGTCTTGCGTAGGATGGCCTCCGCGTGTCTAAAACTGGCGCCCGGGTAACTGTCGATCTGAAGGTCGTCGACGTAAAAAGGTGGTAGGTGGGACAGATTGGAGTCGCCGATCACCAAGAATTTCTTGTTGGCCGACAACTTCCAATCCATCATCCTCCTACTCGAGACCATGTGTCTAGTGGGTCTACGGGGGGAGGCACTAGTCGTATCCTCTACCAACTCGACACATTCTGGAATAGACAGGTGTTGTGGAGTATCTGGGACAGAAGGCCTCTTGTGTGGCTTCCTTTTTAGTGCCCCAGGGAACAAATGTGCCCAATCGGGGGACTCCTGAGGAAGCATCTCCTGAGGGGGCGTCTCCTGAGGAGGCGTCCGCTGCAAGGGTGAGTCCTCATAGTCCACCATAGGAGCCCCGGAAAGTGTGGGCCCCCGTGGTGAAAATTCACCCTGTGGTGCCGTCTCATCTGCCGTCTCAGGCTGGAGAGGGGACCAGTCGGGGGTCGCGGAAGAGTAACGAGGGGACATCACCGAAGAAAGCCCCCGCTCCTGTTCTTCATCCCGAAAGTCGATCAGGAGAGGCGAGGAGGCCGTGGGTCCCCCTGGTGAGTCATCGTCGTCCTCTGTATGGGTGGGGGTGTCCTGGGTTTGATCCGCCCCGGAGCTTGTGGACCCACGTGGTGAGTCATCGTCGTCCTCGGTCTGAGTGGGGGTCTCCTGTGTGTCTTGTCTTGCAGGTGATCCCAGAGGAAGCCTCCTGCGAGATGCAGGAATAAGCTGGGTGGGCGGAGCCTCGCCGAGGGTGTCCTGGGCAGGCCCGCTGTCCGTGGCCCGGGGCTGTGTCACCCTCTGCTCCTTGGGTGGTTCCGGTCGACGAGGAAGGAAGATCGGGGCAACCCGTGCTGGAGGGATTGCTTCCCGATCCACCTCAGGAGACCAATCTGGAGCCACGGCGTCGGTGCTGGTAGCCACCGAGACCCGGGCGACGACCCGAGCCGGAGGGCTGCTAGCCCGTACCACCCCAGGAGCCCCGTCAGGGCCCGTAGGGTCAGTATGGGTGCCCACCGATACCCGGGTGGCGGTCTGGACCGGCAAGGACTGGGCCGGGCGTACCACCTCAGCGTTGACAGGGGGGTCGGCGAAGGCCGCGACGATCAGAGCCTCGGCCTTCCCGAGGGTGTCCCCCATCAGTCTGCGTCCCAGATGTTTCTTGGCCCATGTAGAGGCCAGCTGAAAAGCGGGTCTCCAGACCTCATCAATAAAACTGGTTATCTTGTCCAATTCCACTTGTAGAGTGTTTTTATAATGGTCTCTTAAAACCTCAACAGTCATTGATGCCCAAGTCCTGGCATTGCACCTGATAAGCGTCTCAACGTCAGGGTTAGAGACCGCTGGTTTAATCATGGTGGCAAGCGTCTCTTCCATTTTTATTATGGACTGTGGGTGAGTGTCTTTTGTCACATTGTTCAAGTGATGTGTTATTTTAATGATGTTATAAAAACACTGTGCTTTTAAATTCCCCTCCATGGACATTGTGGAATTGTCAGGAGGTGCACTCCTCCGAGAAGCGTCCTGACGCTTCTTGCGTGTCTTCTTGGGACGGGGAGGATTGCGGGGACGTCTTTGAGGCGAATATTCCGGAAAATAATAGTCCTGAGAATATTGCCTTGAAGGCCTAGAGTAAATGTCTCTACTGGAATTACGGGAGCGCCCATTCCTCCTGGAAGCATCCCGGCGTTTCCTCCGTGTCCCCCTGGGGGGAGGAGGATAGCGGGGACGTCTTTGAGGTGAATATTGTGGCCTAAAGTACTCCTGAGAGTGCTGTCTTGAAGGCACAAAATTCCTATTTTGGCGTGTGTTTCTCCTATAATTCCACTGAGGGGCGCTGCGGCGCTCCTCTTGGTGTAGATCATTAAAATGGCGGCGTGTCTGCGGGTAGGGGCGACGCGGATAGGAATCCTGCCGTCCCCGTGCTACATCCGCATAAGACCTTTGGGGCCGCTGCTCATCCCACTGAGAAAAATTATCCTCATGGTCATAATGACAACGTTCATCATCCTGGGCGAGCCACTCTGAAGGCGCAGCCTGACGTCGCGGTGCGCGTCTTCGCCCCGACCTGACCGGAAGCCAGTCGTACTCGAACCCATCCGACATATTGAAAAATTATTTTAATATGTCACTGGTGTGGATGATGTAAAAACTGGTTGGCGAAAAAAAGGTTTGTTCGCTTTATAAAAATAAATTGTCTTTATCCGTTTCCTTTGTGAAAAAGAGAGAACGGAATGCTCGGAGGCGGGACTTCCGCCGAGGTCAAGATAATCACTTCCGGTTCATGGCTGGCTGATAGACGGTGAGATATGCTTTTTTGTTGCAAAAATATGCTGTATCTCGCGCTAATGAGCCACCGGAATATCTCGTGAGTAAAAATAGCACATGTAGTATCAAAAATAGGCTGTTTATTTACAGAAAATAGCGACTAGTGGAACGAAAGCGTCGCGCCGTGACCAGGCCAACTGGACACGGCAAGTAAACAAATACAAGAAAAATACTACAATGTGTATAAAAATTCTGAAAAAAGAGGAAAATGTATATTTACATGAAACGAGTCAGATGGCAACGTTTCGGTAAGATACCTTCATCAGGCCTGACTCGTTTGTAGAGAGTTAGCAGGTTAGCACGGCAGGTAGGCTAAAATCAACCTTTTATCCTTGCAGTGAAAACAGGTATTGCAGGAGAAAGGTGTTAATAGCAATAAAACATTTAAATGAAGGGGTGGGGTCCACGTGAAACACAAGTTGGCCTTCAAAATAGAAGTCTTGACCCCAACACAAGTGTAAAAAGAAGACAACAGTGACCCTCTGAAGCCCCAGGATGCTACTGCAAAATCCTATCTGCTAAAACAATAACATGAAATGGTAAACATTGTTATTGGGTTAGGGTTAGGGTTAGGGTTAGGGTTAGGGTTAGGGGTTAGGGGTTAGGGTTAGGGTTAGGGTTAGGGTTAGGTGTTGGGGGTTAGGGTTAGGAATTAGGGTTAGGGTTAGGGTTAGGGAAAGGGGTAGGGCTAGGCACTGTCCGTCAACAATCTGCCCAGTGACACCCCACCAGACGCACACCCCCCAGGGACCCCGAAAGAACACCGTCAGACGCGGTGTCAGACACATTGACCTAATCAAGTATGTTTCATGCGACGCGTTTCGGTCTTCTGGACCTCTTCAGGCATGACTTGAATCACGCAGGATGTTCACCATCTTTTTACTGCGAACCTTTTGTCTACCGGGACACTTCTAATTCCACTAGTAGATGGGGCACTACTAATCCCCTAAGGCTAAAATATCTCGGCTTTTGTCACTCTTCTCAACAGCGTGATGTCCCCTCATCAACAACTGGAGCTCAAATGAGCCGGCAAGGCAGGAGGAGGATTTATGTGATTGAGTTCTGCAGGGGGCGGGGCTATCGCTCACAGCTGCAGTCATTTAGTAACTCCACAATCACCAAGGTAAGTATCTGGTGTTCACAAAGCACGCCAAAGAATAAAAGTAAGTATAATCACTGCACACACATAAACACTGCAAACAAATCCAGGTAAGTATTTCATAATAAAAACATCCAGATAAATCCTTGGTGTGTGTGACCTCTGACCCCTATTTTAAAATGTGTCTGATTTTTATATGAGCCCATCACCGCATCCAAACGATGGCAAACAGAGCCCCCGGGGGGCCGTACGAAGGGCAGGGCGCCACCCAACGGACAGACCGGAGGCACGGGCTAGTTAGGTGTTGGGGGTTAGGGTTAGGAATTAGGGTTAGGGTTAGGGTTAGGGAAAGGGGTAGGGCTAGGCACTGTCCGTCAACAATCTGCCCAGTGACAGGGTTAGGGTTAGGGTTAGGGTTAGGGTTAGGGTTAGGGTTAGGGTTAGGGTTAGGTTTGGGGGTAGGTTTTAGGTAAGGAGAAGGGAATGGTTAGGGTTAGGGAAGAGGGGGGGGTGGGGGATATGGGAAAAATAAAGAAGGGAAAAAACGGGAATGTGCACTGTCCGTCACAATCCAACGGGCTCACACTCATATCTCATTTAGGCCCCCTGGATGTCTGGTGCCCAATTTGGAGATCCAAAGGAGCTCCGCCCGGTGGCGTTGGGCGAGGCTCCATTTGGGATCCGTCTCTACGACAGTCGCCCGGACGGAAGACCACCCGTGTCGGAGAAAATGCTGCACCAGGTGAGTGTTGGTATTTTTATGCCTAACGATGTTGTACTTGTGTTGGGCGAATCTCCTAGCTAAGGTATTGCCCGTCTCGCCCACGTACATATCGCCACATCGTTGGCACCGAATCACGTACACACAGTTCCGGGTGTGTCGGCCGCCACGGCACAACGGCTGGAAAACCTTGCGGTTGTGGGGGTTCACCAACCATTGTGAGTGGCGGACAAGGGTGTCCCTCCTAGTGGAGGGCGGGTCTCTCAGTGAGCTGACCCTGGCCCTGACCAACAGATCATTCAAGTTGGGGTTCTTACGGTAGGCCGGCACCACGTAGCGCCCCGGCAGCCTCCCGCTACTCTCCGCAAAGGTCCGGAAGTGGTCTTTGACCTTCTTGGCGACCCGCACGGCCGAGGGAGAGTAGGTGGTGATGAGAGGGATCATGTCGGTCCCAGGGGGAGGCCCCTTCGGGTCCAAGAAGACCCTCAACTGCCGTCGGAGGAAGGACCTGGAATAGCCCCTCCCCCTCAGGGCAGAAAAGAGGGTCCCCGAGGCCGTCAGGAAGTCCTCCCTTCTGGTGCAGACACGATGAAACCTCAACAATTGGGATTTCACCAACCCCGCGAAGGTATGCTTGGGGTGGAAGCTGCTTTTGAAGAGGAGCGCGTGGGTGTCGGTCTCCTTGAAGAACACCCTGATGTCCAAGTGTTGCGTGTCGGCAAAGTCGGGACCCTTGAATGTCGTGGTATCCAAAAAGTCGACCGATGTGTTGCTCGTGGTCGACTTGATGGTGATATTTTTGTTGTGAGTGTTCAGCGTGTTTAAGAACACGCTGAACTCCTCACTGGAATGGGTCCAGACACCCCAGATGTCATCCAGGTACCGGAAGTAGTGGAGAGGACGTTTTGGGCAGGCGGCCAAGGCAGAGGTCTCCCACTCTGCCATAAAAATGTTGGCATACGCCGGTGCAAATTTCTTGCCCATAGCAGTGCCCTTAATTTGGAGGTAGAAACGACCGTCAAACTCAAAGTCGTTTCTCCTCAAATTAATGTCGAGGAGCTGCAGGAGCTCCTTTTCGGGCCTGCTAACGTCGCGGTACCTGTAGAAGACATTTTTGACAGCCTGTATCCCCTCATTTATATCAATGTTTGTATACAGGCTGTCAATGTCGATGGTAAACAAAATGGCATCTGGGGGAATGCAAACATTCTTGATTTTATCAATAAAATCATAGGTATCCCTGAGGTAGCTGTCGTGCAGAACGGAAAGCGGCGTCAGATAATGATCGATGAACGCCGCCGTTCTGTACGTCTCGCTGCCGCAGTCAGACACAATGGGTCGCCCCGGAGGGATCTCGTGGGGCTTGCTCCACTTGTCTGGCTCCTTGTGAATTTGAGGGAGCATGTAGAACCTGCGGGGGCGAGGATCCGGCTCCCCCATGAGATACCTATGTTGTTTAAAATTGATAAATTTTTTAAGTAGAAGATTATCCAGAATCTTTTCTACCATGGGAATAGTTTGCGGATAAATAGGTTCCGGCAGTGGTTTATAATACGTCATGTCACTCAACTGCCGAGAACCCTCCCATATGTATTGCGATCTGTCAAAAATGACAACAGCACTCCCCTTGTCGGCTGGTTTGATCACAATATGTTTGTTTGTTTTTAGACTATGAAGGGCCTCGACTTCTCCTCGTGTCAAATTGGGAGCGACCGCAGGTGCGCAACCCGAACCGGACATGGAGAGCCCGTCGGACCGGACCATAGCCTGGAATTCCGGAGGCATAAGTCCAGGTGAGGGCTCCCAGCCGGAACGGGCTGTGAACGGTGTAGGTCCGAGAGAATCTTGTTTCTCATAGTATACCTCAAGTTTGACACGTCTGTGGTAGCGCTGGAGGTCAAATTGAAGTTGATGATGCCAGTCGCTACTGAGATTAGTGGAAGGAATGAAGTTGAGGCCCTTATTGAGGAGGGAGATTTGTAAGGGGGTTGGCGTGAAATTATGGGCCAAATTTATCACGTTCTTATTACCCCCCCGAGCGATCGGGATTATGGGGATGCCAAGTTTAAAAAGTCAAGCCAGTGCTTGAGCATCAACTTGGCCGTGTCCCGAGTCCAGTGGACCAGGTCGGGTTGGGTCTCAAAGTCCCGGCTGTCGAGAGCCGGGATGTGAGCATAATTGTTCCTGATTAAACTATTCAGCTGCCCGAGGTTGTTTTTCTGCTCAACGGGCAAAGCGGCCGAATAGTTAATCAGGGGGATTAGCACTCGGGCCCGTGGGAAGGTAGCCACGGCCATCCTGAGTGCCCCTTGGAGCTGCTTAATAGCGGTCTCCTTAACTTTCTGCTCACGATGGTTGATCCCAAAGGCTAGAACCAACACTTCAACCGGTGCAGCAATTACGGTCTTGCGTAGGATGGCCTCCGCGTGTCTAAAACTGGCGCCCGGGTAACTGTCGATCTGAAGGTCGTCGACGTAAAAAGGTGGTAGGTGGGACAGATTGGAGTCGCCGATCACCAAGAATTTCTTGTTGGCCGACAACTTCCAATCCATCATCCTCCTACTCGAGACCATGTGTCTAGTGGGTCTACGGGGGGAGGCACTAGTCGTATCCTCTACCAACTCGACACATTCTGGAATAGACAGGTGTTGTGGAGTGTCTGGGACAGAAGGCCTCTTGTGTGGCTTCCTTTTTAGTGCCCCAGGGAACAAATGTGCCCAATCGGGGGACTCCTGAGGAAGCATCTCCTGAGGGGGCGTCTCCTGAGGAGGCGTCCGCTGCAAGGGTGAGTCCTCATAGTCCACCATAGGAGCCCCGGAAAGTGTGGGCCCCCGTGGTGAAAATTCACCCTGTGGTGCCGTCTCCTCTGCCGTCTCAGGCTGGAGAGGGGACCAGTCGGGGGTCGCGGAAGAGTAACGAGGGGACATCACCGAAGAAAGCCCCCGCTCCTGTTCTTCATCCCGAAGGTCGATCAGGAGAGGCGAGGAGGCCGTGGGCCCCCCTGGTGAGTCATCGTCGTCCTCTGTATGGGTGGGGGTGTCCTGGGTTTGATCCGCCCCGGAGCTTGTGGACCCACGTGGTGAGTCATCGTCGTCCTCGGTCTGAGTGGGGGTCTCCTGTGTGTCTTGTCTTGCAGGTGATCCCAGAGGAAGCCCCCTGCGACATGCAGGAATAAGCTGGGTGGGCGGAGCCTCGCCGAGGGTGTCCTGGGCAGGCCCGCTGTCCGTGGCCCGGGGCTGTGTCACCCTCTGCTCCCTGGGTGGTTCCGGTCGACGAGGAAGGAAGATCGAGGCAACCCGTGCTGGAGGGATTGCTTCCCGATCCACCTCAGGAGACCAATCTGGAGCCACGGCGTCGGTGCTGGTAGCCACCGAGACCCGGGCGACGACCCGAGCCGGAGGGCTGCTAGCCCGTACCACCCCAGGAGCCCCGTCAGGGCCCGTAGGGTCAGTATGGGTGCCCACCGATACCCGGGTGGCGGTCTGGACCGGCAAGGACTGGGCCGGGCGTACCACCTCAGCGTTGACAGGGGGGTCGGCGAAGGCCGCGACGATCAGAGCCTCGGCCTTCCCGAGGGTGTCCCCCATCAGTCTGCGTCCCAGATGTTTCTTGGCCCATGTAGAGGCCAGCTGAAAAGCGGGTCTCCAGACCTCCTCAATAAAACTGGTTATCTTGTCCAATTCCACTTGTAGAGTGTTTTTATAATGGTCTCTTAAAACCTCAACAGTCATTGTTGCCCAAGTCTTGGCATTGCACCTGATAAGCGTCTCAACGTCAGGGTTAGAGACCGCTGGTTTAATCATGGTGGCAAGCGTCTCTTCCATTTTTATTATGGACTGTGGGTGAGTGTCTTTTGTAACATTATTCAAATGATGTGTTATTTTGATAATATTATAAAAACACTGTGCTTTTAAATTCCCCTCCATGGACATTGTGGAATTGTCAGGAGGTGCACTCCTCCGAGAAGCGTCCTGACGCTTCTTGCGTGTCTTCTTGGGACGGGGAGGATTGCGGGGACGTCTTTGAGGCGAATATTCCGAAAAATAATAGTCCTGAGAATATTGCCTTGAAGGCCTAGAGTAAATGTCTCTACTGGAATTACGAGAGCGCCCATTCCTCCTGGAAGCATCCCGGCGTTTCCTACGTGTCCCCCTGGGGGGAGGAGGATAGCGGGGACGTCTTTGAGGTGAATATTGTGGCCTAAAGTACTCCTGAGAGTGCTGTCTTGAAGGCACAAAATTCCTATTTTGGGCAGGGCGTGTGTTTCTCCTATAATTCCACTGAGGGGCGCTGCGGCGCTCTTGATGTAGGTCATCAAAATGGCGGCGTGTCTGCGGGTAGGGGCGACGCGGATAGGAATCCTGCCGTCCCCGTGCTACATCCGCATAAGACCTTTGGGGCCGCTGCTCATACCACTGAGAAAAATTATCCTCCTGGTCATAATGACCACGTTCTTCTTCCTGGGTGAGCCACTCTGCAGGCGCAGTCTGACGCCGCGGTGCGCGTCTTCGCCCCGACCTCACAGGAAGCCATTCGTCATCGAAGTAAGACATATTGTAAAATTATTTTAATATGTCTTTGGTGTGGATGGTGTTGGAATGGTAAGCGAAAAAAGGTTTGTTCGCTTTATAAAAATAAAATGTCTTTATCCGTTTCTTTTGTAAAAAAAGAGAGGAATAATACATTCCACTTTTCTGCTGCTCCCTAATTTCCGTTCCGCATTTTCCAGCACACCTTCAACACGTCCACAGGTCTGTGGATTCTCACACAGTTGCTTTTAGCTGCTGGCATAACACGACAGGCTCTTCTCACTCTTTTCTGTGTCTCCCTCTCACAGACAGCAAGCGCACCTTCTTACACACGTCACATACTGTCACGTCATACGTCACATACGTATACGCCCTCTCCCAGCAGAGAGGTAGCAGCATGGCTAACGTTAGCTGTGATGCTAGCGCAGCCGTGCGAGCAACGCTCCATCTAAGGTGCGCGCTTGCGCAATTACGCACTGCTCAAGCGTCCTCTGCGCACGGCAAATCTATGCCACGCACAAAATCAAATAAAAAAATAAGCGCATAACAATGTTCGACACACGGACACGACAGAGAAAACAGTTTTCGTCATCATTGTTCAAATATTGTGACGTCTGATCTCCGTTCGGTGCCACACGTCCACACCATCAAAATGCTGAGGCAAACATTTCCACATCAACACCGTATGAAAAAATGTGTGATTTTTTTAGTTGTGATTTCCTTCTCTGCATGAAAGCAGCATATATGAATGCAGTATGAAGAAGAATGTTTTAATGTAGACATGCAAGCCTTGAAAGAAAATGTTGAAAACCATCCATCCATCTTCTTCCGCTTATCCGAGGTCGGGTCGCGGGGGCAGCAGCCTAAGCAGGGAAGCCCAGACTTCCCCCTCCCCAGCCACTTCGTCCAGCTCCTCCCGGGGGATCCCGAGGCGTTCCCAGGCCAGCCGGGAGACATAGTCTTCCCAACGTGTCCTGGGTCTTCCTCGTGGCCTCCTACCGGTCGGACATGCCCTAAACACCTCCTTAGGGAGGCGCTCGGGTGGCATCCTGACCAGATGCCCGAACCACCTCATCTGGCTCCTCTCCATGTGGAGGAGCAGCGGCTTTACTTTGAGCTCCCCCCGGATGACAGAGCTTCTCACCCTATCTCTAAGGGAGAGCCCCGCCACCCGGCGGAGGAAACTCATTTCGGCTGCTTGAACCCGTGATCTTGTCCTATCGGTCATAACCCAAAGCTCATGACCATAGGTGAGGATGGGAAGGTAGATCGACCGGTAAATTGAGAGCTTTGCCTTCCGGCTCAGCTCCTTCTTCACCACAACGGATCGATACAGCGTCCGCATTACTGAAGACGCCGCACCGATCCGCCTGTCGATCTCACGATCCACTCTTCCCTCACTCGTGAACAAGACTCCGAGGTACTTGAACTCCTCCACTTGGGGGCAAGATCTCCTCCCCAACCCGGAGATGGCACTCCACCCTTTTCCGGGCGAGAACCATGGCCTCGGACTTGGAGGTGCTGATTCTCATCCCAGTCGCTTCACACTCCGCTGCGAACCGATCCAGTGAGAGCTGAAGATCCTGGCCAGATGAAGCCATCAGGACCACATCATCTGCAAAAAGCAGAGACCTAATCCTGCAGCCACCAAACCGGATCCCCTCAACGCCTTGACTGCGCCTAGAAATTCTGTCCATAAAAGTTATGAACAGAATGGGTGACAAAGGGCAGCCTTGGCGGAGTCCAACCCTCACCGGAAACGTGTCCGACTTACTGCCGGCAATGCGAACCAAGCTCTGACACTGATCATACAGGGAGCGGACCGCCACAATCAGACAGTCCGAAACCCCATACTCTCTGAGCACCCCCCACAGGACTTCCCGAGGGACACGGTCGAATGCCTTCTCCAAGTCCACAAAGCACATGTAGACTGGTTGGGCAAACTCCCATGCACCCTCAAGGACCCTGCCGAGAGTATAGAGCTGGTCCACAGTTCCACGACCAGGACGAAAACCACACTGTTCCTCCTGAATCCGAGGTTCGACTATCCGGCGTAGCCTCCTCTCCAGTACACCTGAATAGACCTTACCGGGAAGGCTGAGGAGTGTGATCCCACGATAGTTAGAACACACCCTCCGGTTCCCCTTTTTAAAGAGAGGAACCACCACCCCGGTCTGCCAATCCAGAGGTACTGCCCCCGATGTCCACGCGATGCTGCAGAGTCTTGTCAACCAAGACAGCCCTACAGCATCCAGAGCCTTAAGGAACTCCGGGCGGATCTCATCCACCACCACAGATTCCCCAGGCACTGCTTCCTCATAGGAAGACGTGTTGGTGGGATTGAGGAGGTCTTCGAAGTATTCCCTCCACCGATCCACAACTTCCGCAGTCGAGGTCAGCAGAACACCATCCGCACCATAAACGGTGTTGGTAGTGCACTGCTTCCCCTTCTTGAGGCGGCGGATGGTGGTCCAGAATCGCTTCGAAGCCGTCCGGAAGTCGTTTTCCACGGCTTCCCCGAACTCCTCCCATGTCCGAGTTTTTGCCTCCGCGACCGCTGAAGCCGCACACCGCTTGGCCTGTCGGTACCTGTCCGCTGCCTCAGGAGTCCCATGAGCCAAAAGAACCCGATAGGACTCCTTCTTCAGCTTGACGGCATCCCTCACCGCCGGTGTCCACCAACGGGTTCTAGGATTACCGCCACGACAGGCACCAACTACCTTACGGCCACAGCTCCAATCAGCCGCCTCGACAATAGAGGTGCGGAACATGGTCCACTCGGATTCAATGTCCAGCACCTCCCTCGTGACATGTTCAAAGTTCTTCCGGAGGTGGGAATTGAAACTCTCTCTGACAGGAGACTCTGCCAGACGTTCCCAGCAAACCCTCACAATGCATTTGGGCCTGCCAGGTCTGTCCGGCATCCTCCCCCACCATCGCAGCCAACTCACCACCAGGTGGTGATCGGTAGAAAGCTCCGCCCCTCTCTTCACCCGAGTGTCCAAAACATGAGGCCGCAAATCCGATGACACAACTACAAAGTCGATCATAGAACTGCGGCCTAGGGTGTCCTGGTGCCAAGTGCACATATGGACACCCTTATGCTTGAACATGGTGTTCGTTATGGACAATCCGTGACGGGCACAAAAGTCCAATAACAAAACACCACTTGGGTTCAGATCCGGGCGGCCATTCTTCCCAATCACGCCTCTCCAGGTTTCACTGTCGTTGCCAATATGAGCGTTGAAGTCCCCCAGTAGAACGAGGGAATCACCCGGGGGAGCACTCTCAAGTACTCCCTCGAGTGAATCCAAAAAGGGTGGGTACTCTGAGCTGCTGTTTGGCGCGTAAGCGCAAACAACAGTCAGGACCCGTCCCCCCACCCGAAGGCGGAGGGAAGCTACCCTCTCGTCCACCGGGTTGAACTCCAACATGCAGGCTCTGAGCCGGGGGGAAACAAGAATTGCCACCCCAGCCCGTCGCCTCTCACTGCTGGCAACGCCAGAGTGGAAGAGAGTCCAGCCCCTCTCGAGAGAACTGGTTCCAGAGCCCTTGCTGTGCGTCGAGGTGAGTCCGACTATATCCAACCGGAACTTCTCTACCTCGCACACTTGCTCAGGCTCCTTCCCCCCCCAGCGAGGTGACGTTTCACGTCCCAAGAGCTAGCTTCTGTAGCCGAGGATCGGACCGCCAAGTGCCCTGCCTTCGGCTACCGCCCAGCTCACATTGCACCCGACCTCTATGGCCCCTGCTATGGGTGGTGAGCCCATTGGAGGGGGGACCCACGTTGCCTCTTCGGGCTGTGCCCGGCCGGGCCCCATGGGGACAGGCCCGGCCACCAGGCGCTCGCCATCGTGCCCCAACTCCGGGCCTGGCTCCGGAGGGGGGCCCCGGGGACCCGCGTCCGGGCGAGGGAAATCTGAGTCTGGGTTCTTGCATTTCCATAGAAGTCTTCGAGCTGCTCTTTGTCTGATCCCTCACCTAGGACCTGTTTGTCTTGGGAGACCCTACCAGGGGGCATGGAAGCCCCCGGACAACATAGCTCCTAGGATCATTGGGACACGCAAACTCCTCTACCACGGTAAGGTGGCAGCTCAGAGAGGAGATGTTGAAAACATTTCCTGCAAATGGGTGCATTTCTACCCTATATTTTAACTTTAGATTTATTCTCATATCAAACTCTTTTGGCTGTCTTTTTGACACTTACATCCGGCGCCCCCCTCCACACCCCGGATTATAAATAATGTCAATAATTCAATGTGATTATCTTGTGTGATGACTGTATTATGATGATAGCATATATCTGATAGTATATGTCTGTATCATGAATCAATGTAAGTGGACCCCGACTTAAACAAGTGTAAAAACGTATTGGGGTGTTACCATTTAGTGGTCAATTGTACGGAATATGTACTTCACTGTGCAACCTACTAATAAAAGTCTCAATCAATCAATCCAAACACATAGAATCATCATACTGCTGTGATTATATGCATCAAGTGTTCATTCAAGGCTAAGGCAAAATATCGCGATATATATCGTGTATCGCAATATGGCCTTAAAATATGGCAATATTAAAAAAAGGCCATATCGCCCAGCCCTAGTTCAATGATGCTATTTCTGTTTGTCATGTATAATTTGGTCTATTTTGTGTTTATCCTTGAAGAAACAGGTCAGTTTCTTGTTACCAACCATTGTGTATTATTCAAACTCCCCTAATTCAGCTGGCTAGTTGTTATCAAGAGTACTAAAACCCTTTTCAACATGATTCTGACAACTAAGTAGGCTAAATAACTTTAAACTTCAATACATGCTCGGATAGGTCAGTATCGGTATCGTATCGGAAGTGCAAAAACAATATCGATATCGGATCGGAAGTGCAAAAACCTGGATCGGTGCTGCAGAAGAAGACAACAAGCCACAAGAGTGAGCAGCGATCGTTTGCTTGCACTTTTAACATGGAGGATTACATATCTCAAATAAAACCGTTTTCTAAACTGGACTTTCAATGGAAGCAGGAGGTAATACTTAAAGGAATATCTCCATCGAGACAGAGAGACTTTTAAAACTGAAGAAAGATAAAGAAGGCTTCTATAAACAGGTTATCCATGCTTTTGATCAGAAGCAGCTGCGCATGGACTCATAAGTAAAGGTAAGACCATAATAACGTTTTTTTTGTAATTAAATGTGCTTTTCATGATGGTATCCTTACATCACTCAAATTTATAAGCGCAGGCCTAAATTTACCCCACGCCTTTTGGTAAGCGCAGGAGTGAGAAGAGGTTTTAAATCAATTAGCGCCCCGACGGCTATTCAAGGAAATACGGTATGTGACGCGTCGACGCACAAAAACGGCGTCGACATATTTACGTAATCGATGACGTCGACGCGTCGTTTCAGCCTAAATCTCATTGTAAAGAGAATTCCATAGTTGAACCCCCACCACTGATATGCACATTTGTTTTCAAGTTGTCCCTGAATACCCATGTTGGAAATGACCTTTTCTTCTATGCTCTTCATTCTCACAAGTGATGACAAACATTTGTTGTCAATTTGCTGGTAATGTTTTACTTGTAGCCTTAAACGTGACACATGATGTCTGTAACTTTACTAGCTGCTGTAGTTTCATCCATCCATCCATTTTCTACCGCTTATTCCCTTTGGGGTCGCGGGGGCGCTGGAGCCTATCTCAGCTGCACATGGGCGGAAGGCGGGGTACACCCTGGACAAGTCGCCACCTCATCGCAGGGCCAACACAGATAGACAGACAACATTCACACACTAGGGCCCATTTAGTGTTGCCAATCAACCTATCCCCAGGTGCATGTCTTTGGAGGTGGGAGGAAGCCGGAGTACCCGGAGGGAACCCACGCAGTCACGGGGAGAACACGCAAACTCCACACAGAAAGATCCCGAGCCCGGGATTGAACCCAAGACTACTCAGGACCTTCGTATTGTGAGGCAGACGCACTAACCCCTCTGCCACCGTGCTGCCCCTGTAGTTTCAATAAACCATAATTAATAAATAATATGTTAGTGTGTTCTAAGTGATCTACTTTATGAATAATCTTTTCTGTAGTTGATACAATGCCTTTATGTTACTCTTATGTGTTCCCCCACACTTCCACACAGTAGCTGATGTATGGCAATGTAAGTGTGCACAATTGCCCTATAATCTAACACATATTTGACCTTATTTAATATAAAAATACTCTTAGACATTTGTTTCCGTACATGTGCAATATGAGATTTCCATGTCAGACCGTCATCCAGTATCACTCCTAAAAATCTAAGTTCAGAAACCCTTTCAATATCAATTCCATCTATTGACAGTGTGATCCTTTCCTCCCTTTTCCTCTTACAAGACATCATGAACTTTGGTTTTTTTTACATTTAATGATACTTTATTGACATCAAACCGTCTCTTAAGTTGAATCATTTCCTGTTCAATAATGTTTGATAATGCTTTTAAGTCATGTCCCGAACTAGAAAAGTTGGTGTCGTTCGCAATGAATACAAATGTCAATAACTTTGATACCTCACATATATCATTCATATATAAAATAAACCATTTTGGTCCCAAAACCGAACCTTGTGGAAGTCCACATTCAATCCTCATGTGTTCAGATGGATTACCCACAACCTCTTGTCTATTATCTAAATAACTTCGTAGCCAGTCTAAAACTACTCCTCTCACACCAAATGAATAGAATAGGGATCCATCTCGGTTCACACTCCATTACAGTAGGTGGCGGTAATGCACACCACAAGGTTGCTTGCCAACCGCCATAAAAAATCAAAAGAAGAAGAAGAAGAACGGGCGTGCGTGCGTGAGGGGACGTGACGTCTGACGTCACTACCCCTAGCGGTTTAGGGCACGTATCCAGAACATTCGGGATGTCTGGACGCTAGCTGGAGGTGAGGCGGGAGCGAAGAAAAGTGGAAAAAGAGTGTTATTCGTCAAAAAACCCACACGACGACGGTCATTTTTTCGCCGTGCTATTGTAAAATGGTCTTTTATCTGTGTTTTGTGTTCCGGCTCCAGAATTTGAAAGTTCCGCGCGTGAAGCCGGTGAGTAACGTAGAAAATGAACGTTTCAAAAGTTCAATAAGGTTAACTTAGGCTATCTTTTGCTCGACGCAGTGAATGTGTGCAGGTTACATGCTACGATATTGCACATATTTCCAAGTGGTTGAAACCAAAGCCTATGACTTTATTGTCAGTGTTGTTTGTAGGCCCAGGTCGCTAACGTTACTTTGTTACTGTCAACAACGTAACGTTAACGTTGAGGGTAACGTAGTGGAAACAGACGTTCTTTGCCTTGATAAATATGCAGAGGACGACGTGTTTCAAATATTGGTGAAATGTTTGAATTAAGCAGTTACTGCATATGTGAAAGTTTTTTTGAAATGATCAGACTTTGGAGAAAAAAGCAAAATCATAATATGTTCAGAAGGGCTGTCTAACGGAGTCGCCCTCGCCAATAAGGGATTGACCACGTAATGCAGTACACTATACATCATCATATGCATTTTGCATCTTAAGTCACATTCTCTGTTATGTTATAGTACCATAGAGTGCTTGGAAATAAAGTTTGTCATTTTGAGCAACATTTGTGAGTATTTGTTCATTTTAAAACACCATTTGGTTATGCCATTCACCATGATTTGGAAAGAAATGACATTTGTTTATTGTCTCCCTGCAGATCTTGTGTGACGTCTCTGCGCCACACAAGAGAGTACAAATCACACAAGAGACTGAGAGAGAGCAGATACTGATAGAGAAACTCATGCACACAACCTTTGGCCTTCGCCGGCGACACATTGTTCAAGGAAGTCCAGGGGTGCGGGAATTCCTGGAGAACTGGCCGGCCTCACAGGTAAATATGTAGTATGTTTTGATTAGTAATAGTTCATCAAAATCATTGCCATGTCTGATTGTTTTTACACCGAAATATTTATATCTGTACAGGTGTTTGCAGAGTTTCATCGTATTACAAATGTGAATCGACGCAACCAGTTCTACTGTGAACTTGAGCGCTACACACCAAAACTGGTTGCACTGTATCGACAGAAGTCCTCAAGGACTGGAAAGGGAGCAGAGGCACTGCAAGAGATGCTGAGAATTGATGACTTGGAGGTAAGTTTATGTTTGCCTTTTTCATGGGGACAATGTTGATCATATGTGTTGTCATTGCAGATTATAGACGCCTTGATAGTAGTCAGTCATAGATGACTGTTTTTAACAGAACTGAAGCATGCACACTGTTATATCAGTGACACGGACTGGCTATGCTGGCATTTTCTCTTGTTTCTCCATCTAGGAAGAATATGACATCAACATGCGACGCACTCTGGTTCTTCGTGGACTTCCAGTGTATCTCCGGGAGGATGACACTGAATTCTACAAAACCTGTAATGTAAGTATGTCTCTGCAGCCAAAGTTATGCTTGGAGATTTGAGGAGATGAGGAGGAGGAGGAAGGACAGGAGAGGAGGGGAGGGGAGGAAGAAGAATGAGAGGAGAGGAGGGGAGGGAAAACAATGACAGGAAAGGAGAGGAGAGGAAACAATGACGGGGAGGAAGAAGGAGCAGAGGAGATGAGGAGGAGGAGAGGGGGACTATGCATACTGTATGTTTTGGCTCTACAAACAAGAATTGTGTGACATCCTTCTGGATTGGTTATAGTTGATTTTCTTGTGTTTTGCAGGGTGAAGATGAGATGGAGACCACTGGCGTTTCTCTCTGTGGCCCCTGACTCCACTGGTTCCAGCAGCTTCAGCCCGGAGAACATATCCATCGTGATAGAGGATGAAGTTGTTATGAGCGAGCTTCCCAGGTTGGCTGATGCGTTTGTGGTGCTGCTTGGTTCAATCTATGCATCACACTTAGATCAGTGCTTCTTAACCCGGGTTCCATCCAACCCTAGGGGTCGGCCTCAGGGGTTCAGCGGAGCCTCCGCCACGGAGGTAAAGACACATCCGACTTATCGTGTAAATAAAAACTTCTCCCTGTCGGCGTATTATGGATACTCCCAAACAATGTTCCCTCTAATTTTCCATCTGATTTGCCGGTTGTTTGATTGATCGATTGAAACGTTTACTAGCAGATTGCAAAGGAGGAGAATACATGATATGAAACAGTACAGTACATATTCCGTACAATTGACCACTAAATGGTAACACCCCAATAAGTTTTTCAACTTGTTTAAGTCGGGGTCCACGTTAATCAATTCATGGTAATGTGTGTGAGGTGTGTTATTTGTTGTGAGTTTATGCACTGTGTTGGTTTTGTTCTTTGAACAAGGTGATGTTCATGCACGCTTCATTTTGTGCACCAGTAAAATAACAGCACTTTTTCTTGAATTTGAAAATTTTTTTTTTTATTTTTCACTAAAGTGAAACTGGCGGGGCTCGGTACCTCCAACAAGGTTAAGAACCACTGACTTGGATTATCCAAAGAAAGTCACTCACACATTCACATTCATCCAGAAAGTCCTGCTGTGTCTGGATGATAACAAAGCACTGAAGCCATGCCTACTCTGCCTGAAAAATGACTTGTTCAAGTTTGAGTAACGAAGCAGCTGAGAAGTGCATGCCTGCACTCATTAACCATGCATAAATGTGCTTCAGATCAGCATCATTATTGCAGCCATGTTGTTCTACTGTTAACCTGTCTGATTTCCATAGACATGTCTGTTCAAATGTTGAAAGCACTTTTGCGTATGCCCAGTGGGCTTTTTATAACTTTAGAATGAGAGGTAAATATTTAGTTCATTTTATTGTACTGCCTCCTTGACCTCACTGAGCTGAGTCAGCCCTCAGTTGTAATGATGATTCAGTTATTTATTTATATTAGCTTTTCTTTTCTTTTCTTCTGTTTTATTTGGAATGTTTTTTTATTTTCCTCATTTGCACACATTTAGATGTCTGCGCTGCTGCTTTCATAAGTTTTTTTCTCTTCCTTGAGAAAATACAGTGCAGAGAAAGGGAAGTTTGTTCATCCCCAATCATTCAAAATAGGCTGCTAAAATATATTTGTAAAAAATAAAAGTTTGACTCCAGGTGTTGCACTTTAATGTTATTCGACATTTCACAGTTTTACTAAGTCTGTTCTGGGAAAATAAAAAACTTAAAATGTAACAGTTGTTATTGCCTTTTTAAAAGGTACGTTTTAAGGTGCTGTTTTATACCCTAATAAATTGTTGACAGTAACACTTTAGTCAAGAACCTTTTATTGCAAGGATGAGGTTTCTCTTGCACATGACTATAGTTCTACAGTTACATGTACACAACAATATGCACAACTGAATTTGCACACTTTTGGCATGTCTTTGGGGGACAGAACCTCTCAGAAAACACAGCTCTCTAAAAACAGGGCATCTTGCACATTAAGTCGGCAAGAAGTAAATATTTTGAGTTCAAAAAGGTGTAATATTTTGAGTAGATACTATTGATATTAATACATTGTATTCAGTTATTTTTTTCAAGTCCATGTCATTTAGTTTGTATTCAATCAGATCATTTAAAAGGTGTAATATTTTGAGTAGATACTATTGATATTAATACATTGTATTCAGTTATTTTTTTCAAGTCCATGTCATTTAGTTTGTATAAATATATTCAATCAGATCATTTAAGTATGAAGAAGACATAAATACTAAGTTAATGATCATTTAAAATGTTATATTGAACTTTGAATATAAATTAAGTCAACTGAACACACATTTTTAAGTATACTGTAACTCAAAACATTTATTATGATAACTTAAAAAGTTTTTACGTTATCAGTTACAGCCATGTATTGTGAGATTTTGGCCAAAAACCTCCTTCCCTCAGTCGGATCATTGAAGATGGATCTTCCAACATGACAATGACCCAAAGCACACAGCCAGGAAAACCAAGAAGTGGCTTTGTAAGAACCATATCAAGGTTCTGGAGTGGCCTAGCCAGTCTCCAGACCTACATCCAATTGAAAATCTTTGGAGGGAGCTGAAAGTCTGTGTTACTCAGCGACAGCCCAGAAACCTGACGGATCTAGAGAAGATCTGTGTGGCGGAGTGGGCCAAAATCCCTCCTGCAGTCTGTGCAAACCTGCTGAAGAACTACAGGAAACGTTTGACCTCTGCAATTGCAAACAAAGGCTACTCTACCAAATATTAATGTTGGTGTTCAAACACTTATTTTCAGCTTTATCACACAAATAAATTGTTAAAAAAAATCATAGATTGTGTTTTATGGATTTTTCTTTTTAGGTCATCTCTCATACAGCGGACATGCACCTATACCATGGACATTTCAGACCCTTCCATGATTTCTAAGTGGGACAACTTGCAAAATAGCAGGGTGTTCAAATACTTATTTTCTTGACTGTATATGTACTGTAAATAAGAACGACTTAGCTGATCTGAAAAACTCTGAAAATCCTATGAAATGTTTAACAAGCCATCCTATAATACAACAGCTATTAATGTAACAATACAATAAAACAAATATATAAATGAGTTTTTTTCATTATTTTATCAATAGGCTAATGTATATTACTTTATATAGATTCTACAAGAAACAAAACTTAAAACCTAATTTATTTACACTTGCAGACACAGGGTTTCGTGCAGCTTCACTCATTGTAAAGGAAGACGGAAGTCCACGCAGGAGAAAAATGACTACAAAGATGGTTTCTGGGTTTTTCTTTATATATATATATATATATATATATATATTGCTCCTGATGGCTGCTGGTTAGCGCCTTGCATGGCAGCTCCCGCCATCAGTGTGTGAATGTGTGAATGTGGAAATACTGTCAAAGCCCTTTGAGTACCTTGAAGGTAGAAAAGCACTATACAAGTATAACCCATTTATTCATTTATCTATATTATATATATATATATATATATATATATATATAGTAGGGGTGTGGGAAAAAAATAAATTTGAATTCGAATCACGATTCTCCCGTTGTGCGATTCAGATTTGATTTTTTTTTTTTTTTAATCGATTTTTTTTTTACATTTTTATTATTTCCATCCATCCATCCATCCATCTTCTTCCACTTATCCGAGGTCGGGTCGCGGGGGCAGCAGCCTAAGCAGGGAAGCCCAGACTTCCCTCTCCCCAGCCACTTGGTCCAGCTCCTCCCGGGGGATCCCGAGGCGTTCCCAGGCCAGCCGGGAGACATAGTCTTCCCAACGTGTCCTGGGTCTTCCCCGTGGCCTCCTACCGGTCGGACGTGCCGTAAACACCTACCTCAGGAGACGTTCGGGTGGCATCCTGACCAGATGCCCGAACCACCTCATCTGGCTCCTCTCCATGTGGAGGAGCAGCGGCTTCACTTTGAGCTCCCCCCGGATGGCAGAGCTTCTCAATGAACACCAATGAGTTGACTGATGATCTTTATCACACCATTTATTCAGAAAGTGTAAATAACGACAAATAAAGATAGAATACTATTAACCACAGCATGTAAGTGTAAAACAACCACAACAACTTTAGGATTTGAAACACACTTGCCACCCTGGACACCTCCGAATTCGGGAGATTGGTGGGGGGAATATTTATAGCTACAATACACTGAAATTCAAGTATTTATTTTATATATCTTTCATATATATATATATATATATATATATATATATAAAGAAATACTTGAATTTCAGTGTTCATTTATTTCCACATACGTATATATGCACACACATAACACTCGTCTCTACTCATTGTTGTATTTGAAGTGCAATGCTTTGCAGCCAGTAGCAGTCTTTGAAGGAGCATAGGTATGGGCAGCATCTGTGACATTTCATTTGCAGGAAAGAAGTGATTTTAGGCTTGAATTCTCTGTCACTATCTTTTTTTGGACATTACTACTTGCCGTAGTTTTGAAGCAATGCATGATTGGAATCGGGATGTTGTGTGTCAGTGTATTAATGTGCCGGCTGGAATAAACACACGCTGAGAAATAGCTCCGTGCCTGCCTACTTTATGGCTTATAGATAAAACTATGGATGACGGAGACATATATACAAACCCCGTTTCCATATGAGTTGGGAAATGATGTTAGATGTAAATATATGCAAATCCTTTTCAACCCATAGTCAGTTGAATGCACTACAAAGACAACATATTTGATGTTCAAACTCATAACTTTATTTTTTTTTTGCAACTAATAATTAACTTAGAATTTCATGGCTGCAACACGTGCCAAAGTAGTTGGGAAAGGGCATGTTCACCACTGTGTTACATGGCCTTTCCTTTTAACAACACTCAATCAATCAACCAATCAATGTTTATTTATATAGCCCTAAATCACAAGTGTCTCAAAGGGCTGCACAAGCCACAACGACATCCTCGGTACAAAGCCCACATACGGGCAAGGAAAAACTCACCCCAGTGGGACGTCGATGTGAATGACTATGAGAAACCTTGGAGAGGACCGCATATGTGGGTAACCCCCCTCTAGGGGAGACCAAAAGCAATGGATGTCGAGTGGGTCTGACATAATATTGTGAGAGTCCAGTCCATAGTGGATCCAACATAATAGTAAGAGTCCAGTCCATAGTGGATCCAACATAATAGTAAGAGTCCAGTCCATAGTGGATCCAACATAATAGTAAGAGTCCAGTCCATAGTGGGGCCAGCAGGACACCATCCCGAGCGGAGACGGGTCAGCAGCGCAGAGATGTTCCCAGCCGATGCACAGGCGAGCGGTCCACCCCGGGTCCCGACTCTGGACAGCCAGCACTTTATCCATGGCCACCGGACCTGTGCCCCCCCCCCCCCCCACAAGGAGGGGGGGGGGCACAAATGTTTGGGAACTGAGGAGACACATTTTTGAAGCTTCTCAGGTGGAATTCTTTCCCATTCTTGCTTGATGTACAGCTTAAGTTGTTCAACAGTCCGGGGGTCTCCGTTGTGCTATTTTAGGCTTCATAATGCGCCACACATTTTTACATCTAACACAATTTCCCAACTCATATGGAAAGGAGGTTTGTAGATAGGATGTACTCACTTGTCATGTGTTGTAGATAGGATGTATTCACTTGTCATTGTACATTTCATTACCACATTTGGAGGTGTGGAAATGGCCACGTTGCCATCCAGCGCCGACTGTAGCGTGGCGTGCACCTTCCACATCTCCACCTTCATTTTTGCTTGTCCTCCTCTGCTGTCCTCAGACGCTCAGCAAACTTGTGTGGGCTCCAAGTGATGGGCAAGATACCTGGAACATGTAAGCTGCAAGTTAGTCTCCATGAAATGTAGCTAAGCTACGGGGGAAGCTATCTCCGGAGAATTTGCTTAGTAGGCAAATAGTGAGAGCATTCCTGACTTGCTCTTTAGTTGTTTTCCAGTCCATTCAATGACTTGCACTTTACATCTCCACATTTATTGTCACATGTGCAGACTTTGACCATTTTGTAATGTTCTGAATTTGGAAGAATATACCTGGACATAGTGAAGTGGTTTTTATTCCAGCAATGATATTTACAAGGTGAAACTAATAGTGTTCTCTCGCTACAACACGCTTCACTTTACACGGCCTCGCTGTTACACCCATCTTTTTTGTGTGTGTATTTTTTTAGGCTTTTTTCCTTTGTTTTTACAGCACATGATTGCGCATTGTGTTCTGCATCCTGATTGGCAAAGGGACTGTAGACCATTGTCAATCAATCTTCTTATGCCATGTGTCCTGTACACTGCAGAAGGCCTTGTCTTACAGTCTGCTTATTTGGGACTTTTCTTTTACTGTCCACTACTTTCTGGACTTTTGTCCGCCTGCACTTGAAATGTCTGAGAAGACGGTAGAGGACACTATCAAATGAAGTCCAGTAGCTTGTCCTGGTGTTATTTCACAGCACATCTATTACAGGATCTTTGCAGGATAGCTTGCTAATAACATTGAACCAAAGAATGGCTTATTGTACTTGCACTAGACATGAATGCGTAGGAAACAACAACAACAAATATACATATCATATTTACATAGAAGTTTCCCAGATCTAGAAATGACATACCTGTGTCCTTCTCGCTTTACACTTTCATTCCTGTAGTTCTGTTCCATGGAGTGAAGGACAACTCCCTTCCTTATAGCTTATGCATGTCATGTGATGTCATATTAGCATGAAGGACATCAAACATGTCCTACTTGCATTAGGGCGTAAAGTAAAGGAGATTGGTGAAAGATGTTCATGATTATACAATATTACATCATGGGTATCATAGTCTTAAAAGACTAACATTGGCCACAAGTTCCTCACTCTGATTGACAAACACTTCCCCAAAGGCAACACCCTAAGAAAAGTATTCAACAAGAACAACATTAAATTGAGCTACAGCTGTATGAACAATATACGACAAATTATCTCAAACCACAACAAAACAATTGCAAATGAGCCGTCGGCCCCCCGACAGAGCGACTCCAAAACCAACAAAGGCTGCAACTGCCGCAAGAAACCTGATTGCCCTCTCAACAGGGGGTGCTTACAAACATCAGTTGTTTACCAATCTAAGGTAACACGCAAGGACATTAACACATCCGACACATATGTAGGATTAACCGAGGGAGAGTTTAAAACCAGATGGAACAATCACAAGGCTTCTTTCAGGAACCAAAACCTGCGGAATACCACAGAACTCAGCAAACACATTTGGGACCTCAAAGACAATAATGTTGAATATTCAATAACATGGCAAATTCTTGCATCCAGCACACCTTACAATAGTGGTAATAAAAGATGCAACCTATGCTTGAAGGAGAAACTGTTTATTATTTACCGTCCAGACCTGTCATCCCTCAACAAGCGCAGCGAAATTGTATCAGCATGCCGCCACAGACGGAAACACCTCCTAGGTAACACATGAGCCAATCACCACGCCCCCACGCCAGCCTGTACCCACCCACTCTGTGCCTTATATAAACCATGGTATGTGAATGCTCCCATTAAAATCTCCTGATGATTGAGGGAACCCCTCATGAAACAGGCCTGTAGAGATGAAATAGTCTTGTGATTTTTTTTTTCTTTCCCACACATACATATATTGCACTCTACTACGTTATCGAGCACTATTTTTTGGATAACCTTATTAAGACATATATATATATATATATATATATATATATATATATATATATATATATATATATATATATATATATATATATATCAAACTGCTGATAATAGTAATGTTTTCAAAACACATAAAAAAAAAACAATTAGATGTATTTGTGTTAGTTAAGTACTTGACGTTATTTGGTCATCAGCGTTGAATAAAATACAGCTAAAATGTAACTAATGTACTGTACTGCCGTTGTCTACAGGGGGCGCTATTAGTCTGCACGTGATAACTACCTACTGCCCAGCGAAGAAGACGCAAGCCAAAAGAGCACTCAAAATGGCGGTCAATGAGTTCATTAAAATCCAGTTGGAAAAGAAGAGGCCAAATCACTGATTAATGCAGCAATTAAATCACTGATTAATGCAGCAATTAAATCACTGATTAATGCAGCAATTAAATCACTGATTAATGCAGCAATTAAATCACTGATTAATGCAGCAATTTGGGAATCCTGGCAAAAACTGGGGGAGTCTGGGAGGAAAGACAGACAACATCTAACAATCTATTAAAGGGGTAGACTATAGAGGAAAGTGTAGGAGAGAGTATATACTCTAAGACTATAGAGGAAAGTGTAGGAGAGAGTATATACTCTAAGACTATAGAGGAAAGTGTAGGAGAGAGTATATACTCTAAGACTATAGAGGAAAGTGTAGGAGAGAGTATATACTCTAAGACTATAGAGGAAAGTGTAGGAGAGAGTATATACTCTAAGACTATAGAGGAAAGTGTAGGAGAGAGTATATACTCTAAGACTATAGAGGAAAGTGTAGGAGAGAGTATATACTCTAAGACTATAGAGGAAAGTGTAGGAGAGAGTATATACTCTAAGACTATAGAGGAAAGTGTAGGAGAGAGTATATAGTCCACGTAGGTTAGGACACACTGGACTGAGGGCAACATTATACTTCTTAGGCAAAGTGGTAACAGATACATGCTAGCTATGTACTAATGTACTAATGTACTAATGTACTAATGTACTAATGTACTAATGTACTAATGTACTAATGTACTGGTCACAGAGGAAGATGATGGAGTGTATGTCAAGTGACATGATACAATGCACATGAATGATTATATTTAATATCAATGTGACATGATACAATGTACATGAATGATTATATTTAATATCAATGTGACATGATACAATGTACATGAATGATTATATTTAATATCAATGTGACATGATACAATGCACGTAGCTGTGATTGGTAGATTCCTTCATCTCCGCACACAACACTGTCAAGCGCCATTCATATAAAACTCGCACTAACATTAAACTTTCATATTAAGGTGAGGGCCGCAAAATAACGTCTCGCGGGCCGCGTGTCTGAGACCCCTGGTCTAATATATGTATATATATATATATATATATATATATATATATATATATATATATATATATATATATATATATATATATATATAGATGTGTCTGAAGTGCTACTGACACTTTGGTTATATTTGCTTTTCCTGTGTTTGAAATCACTTCCTGTCCTGGTGCTCTTGTTTTGTTACTGTTTCCTGTTTGCTCTCTGTCTTTTACGGCACTTTTACTATCTGCTCCGTGTCTACAGCTGTGAGCGCACCTGTTGCTCGTTTAATTAGTTCTATTTAGTTCCACCCGAGTTCCTCCTTCGGCGCTTCATCATTATTCTTTTGTGACGGATGTGGATCGGACGGGTTTTGTTCACAGTGAGTTATACTTTGCTCTTTTTCACTTGCTTTCTACTGTTTGTGTTGATGCTTTCTATTAGTGATGGGTTGATGAGGCGTCATGAAGCGTTTCGACACATTGCAAAACTGTATTGATACTGTGTCGATACTGTGTGACTAAATACTGACATCTGCTGGACATTAAAAATCCCTACAGGCAACCTATGGACCGACTCAACTGACACTGATTTGATGCCCTAGTACAGGGGTCACCAACCTTTTTGAAACCAAAAACTACTTCTTGGGTACTGATTAATGCCAAGGGCTACCAGTTTGATACACACTTAAATAAATAAATATATTGTCATTTGTAAGTTACACGTAAGTGTGATTTAAACAAGAATACCTAAATAAATACATTTATATATATATATATATATATATAAAAAAATGGGTATTTCTGTCTGTCATTCCGTCGTACATTTTGTTTTCCTTTTACGGAAGGTTTTTCGTAGAGAATAAATGATGAAAAAAACACTTAATTGAACGGTTTAAAAGAGGAGAAAACACGAAAAAAATTTAAATAAAATTTTGAAACATAGTTTATCTTCAATTTCGACTCTTTAAAATTCAAAATTCAACCGACAAAAAGAAGAGAAAAACTAGCTAATTTGAATCTTTTTGAAAAAATAAAAAAAAATAATTTATGGAACATCATTAGTAATTTTTCCTGATTAAGATACATTTTAGAATTTTGATGACATGTTTTAAATTGGTTAAAATCCAATCTGCACTTTGTTAGAATATTTAACAAATTGGACCAAGCTATATTTCTAACAAAGACAAATCAGTATTTCTTCTAGATTTTCCAGAACAAAAATTTGAAAAGAAATTCAAAATACTTTGAAATAAGATTTAAATTTGATTCTACAGATTTTCTAGATTTGCCAGAATAATTTTTTTGAATTTTAATCATAGTAAGTTTGAAGAAATATTTCACAAATATTCTTCGTCGAAAAAACAGAAGCTAAAATATTTATTCTTTACAATAAAAAATAAAACAATTACTTGAACATTGATTTAAATTGTCAGGAAAGAAGAGGAAGAAATTTAAAAGGTAAAAAGGTATATTTGTTTAAAAATCCTAAAATAATTTTTAAGGTTGTATTTTTTCTCTAAAATTGTATTTCTAAAAGTAATAAGAAGCAAAGTAAAAAATAAATGAATTTATTTAAACAAGTGAAGACCCATCCATCCATCCATTTTCTACCACTTATTCCAAGTGAAGACCAAGTCTTTAAAATATTTTCGTGGATTTTCAAATTCTATTTGAGTTTTGTCTCTTTTAGAATTAAAAATGTGGAGCAAAGCGAGACCAGGTTGCTAGTAAATAAATACAATTTAAAAAATAGAGGCAGCTCACTGGTAAGTGCTGCTCTTTGAGCTATTTTTAGAACAGGCCAGCGGGCGACTGATCTGGTCCTTACGGGCTACCTGGTGACCGCGGGCACCGCGTTGGTGACCCCTGCCCTAGTATATACAATAATATAAACCAAGTCATTTAGGATTATTTCATATCTTCATTTAAATAAAAATATATTTGTATCTTTTTTAGATACAGTCAATAAATAATGTGAACATGTATCATAACATGGACATCTAAGAGAACGTGTTGTGGATGATTGTGGACTGGGAATTGTTTTAATTTTATTTTTTTACACATTTTTATTAAAAAATAAATAAATAAAAGTTTTTCCGACGTATTACATTTTAGACGATTTCTCTTCTTAGTTATTATTTCTCGGGCTGTAGAAAAGAGCCGCTCACAGGGCACAGAGGAGGCGACACAGTTGGCGTATCGGTCACGTGACCAAAACAGCTCATGATCGGTCACGTGACTTTCTAAAACCGACACAGGGTTTTGCTCTATGAGCTCCACGCATGCGCCGATGCATCGGTGTTGCCGGACCCATCACTACTTTCTTGTTCTACTGTTTGTGTTGATGCTTTCTATCATGTGCTTTCTATTGATGATTGATTGAAAAGACGGTTTTTTATTCACAGTGACTCATACTTTGGTCTTTTTCGCTTGCTTTCTACTGTATGTGTTGATGCTTTCTATTGATTGATTGATTGAAACTTTTAATAGTAGATTGTACAGTGAAGTACATATTCCGTACAATTGACCACTAAATGGTAGTGATGGGTCCGGCAACACCGATGCATCGGCGCATGCGTGGAGCTCATAGAGCGAAACCCTGTGTCGGTGCGCGTACCGCTTTTAGAAAGTCACGTGACCCATCATGAGCTGTTTTGGTCACGTGACCGATACGCCAACTGTGTCGCCTCCTCTGTGCCCTGTGAGCGGCTCTTTTCTACAGCCGGAGAAATAATAACTAAGAAGAGACGACTGAAGTGTTGATAACAACCAAACTTAACACCCCCCCCCCCCCCCCCCCCCTCTATATCCCACACCCCGGATTGTAAATAATGTAAATAATTGAATGTATATACTGTGATGATTATCTTGTGTGATGACTGTATTATGATGTTAGTATATATCTGTATCATGAATCAATTTAAGTGGACCTCGACTTAAACAAGTTGAAAAACTTATTGGGGTGTTACCATTTAGTGGTCAATTGTAGGGAATATGTACTTCACTGTGCAATCTACTAATAAAAGTCTCAATCAATCAATGAAAGAAATCGTCTAAAATTGAATACGCTGGAAAAACTTTTTTTTGAATAAAAATGTGTAAAGAATTAATTTTAAAAAATCCCAGTCCACAAACATCCTCATTCACAACACATTCTCTTAGATTTCCATGTTATTATACATGTTCATATTTTTTATTGACTGTATCTAAAAAAGATAAAAATATATTTTTATTTAAATGAAGATATGAAATAATCCTAAATGAAATACAATGACTTGGTTTATATTATTGTATATACTAGGGCATCAAATCAGTGTCAGTTGAGTCGGTCCATAGGTTGCCTGTAGGGATTTTTAATGTCCAGCAGATGTCAGTATTTAGTCACACAGTATCGACACAGTATCAGTACAGTTTTGCAATGTGTCGAAACGCTTCATGACGCCTCATCAACCCATCATTACTAAATGGTAACACCAATACGTTTTTCAACTTGTTTAAGTCGGGGTCCACGTAATCAATTCATGGCACAAATATATATGTACTATCATCATAATACAGTCATCGCACAAGTTAATCAGAGTATATACATTGAATGATTTACAATCCGGGGGGTGGGATGAGGAGAACATAGTGAGTTCAGATAGCATAAGAACAACAATTATATACATTAGAAATCCGTTTGATTAACATTTGGTTATTTAGGATCCGTGGAGGTGTAAGGGGGAGGGTGTTAGTCAAGGGTTGCTTCTATCTTGTGCTTAGCTGCTTTAATTAGGCTGACCATATTGTGAAATCCCAAAAAGAGGACACGTATATGCGTGCCAAGGCCGGGACTAGGTGGACATTTGCCAATACTCGAACTTGCTTTATAAATATTTATTTAAATACAGCAGTTTTCTCCTGACAGCAGTGTTTGCGCTAGGAATTTTCAAAATGGGGTCCCACAGTACATTTTTGGGGTCCGACTTTTTTGTAAGCCTTTTAAAAAAACAAACAAAAAAAAAACTTATGAATTATGGTATATCTCTTCTATATTGTGTTTTGGATAAAGGTTGTCATAAACGTTACTTCATTAAGAAAAAAAGAAAACAAATGTGTATGCATATGTGAATGTATTCAGTTATAAACATTCATTCACTTCTTTCCTTCATGGATCTAAACTTTACCGCTGCTGCTAGTTTTTTTTATGTTTTTATTTAATATGTTGTAGGTGTATTTATTTCAGTATAAAAGTGTTTTGCATCGGTCATAAAATGATTATAATGGTGTGCCAGGGCATATGCTTTTATATTTAACGCTTAAACCTCTGGAGTCTACATAACTTCAGATCTATCCCTCATTTCAAAATGTTTTTGTTTTTTTGTGTGTGTGTGTTTTTGTTTGTTTTCTGCCCTTTTTTGTCAAACCAAACTGTTTAATTGCAAACACACAAAATATGCAAAATCTTCCACCAAAAATAATTTTCAAAGTGGAATATTTGATGTGAAGTAATCGGAACTTTGGATAGGTCAATAATAACATTGATTTTGATTCAATATTATGTTTTCAGCAATGACAGTTTGAAAGGAAGAAAAAAAAACCAGCTTTGTTTTAGTCAACATTGCAACTTTTTCTAAATTACATTTCACCTTTAAGCTTTTATTTCACTTTTGTTAAGTTGGTTTGATTTAATAGTATTTTTAGAATTAGCTGTGGGCTGCAAATGGCATCCGGGGCAGACTTTTGACACCCCTGCTATAGATAATTAAACAATAAATCTGATGAATCTATGGATAAAAAGCAGAGCCTGGGTCTGAGTGTTTGATACAGGTGAACCATACTTGCCAACCCTCCCGAATTTTACAGGAGAATCACGAATTTCAGTGCAACAACCATTCTCCCCAATTTCTCCCGATTTCCAGCCGGGCTTGAGTGAGGACAGCCTGTCGTCACGTCCGCTTTTTGTGCCGGCCCAGTCACATTATAACATCTACGGCTTTTGGAGCTCAGTGCACCAACTGCACACACAAGAAGGAGACTATTATATATGTCTCTGTTATCCATAGGTTTATCTATAACCCATAAAGTAGGAAGGCACGGAGCTATTTCTCAGCGTGTGTTTATTCCAGCCGGCACGTTAATACACTGACACAACATCCAGATTCCCATCATGCATTGCTTCAAAAGTACGGCAAGTAGTGATGTCCAAACAAAGACTGACAGTGAATAGAATGAGGATGGACAATTCAACCCTGAACTCACTCCTTTCCCGCAAATTAAATTTCACCTATGCTCCTTTGAAGGCTGTGCTACTGGCTGCAAAGCATTGCACTTTCAAATACAACAATGAGTAGTGTTTGTGTGTGTGTATATGTATGTATATATAAGAAATACTTGAATTTGCACTGAAATTCAAGTATTTCTTTTATTTATATATATATATATATATATATACACACAAAAGATATGCTTGAATTTCAATGCAAATTCAAGTATTCCTTATACATATAATAATAATAATAATAATAATATTTTTAATATAATATACATATATACATACACAACACTCCTCTACTCATTGTTGTATTTGAAAGTGCAATGCTTTGCAGCCAGTAGCACAGCCTTTGAAGGAACATAGGTGACATTTAATTTGCGGGAAAGGAGTGAGTTTAGGGTTGAATTCTCCATCCTCATTCTATTCTGTCAGTCTTTGTTTGGACATCACTACTTGCCGTACTTTTGAAGCAATGCATGATGGGAATCTGGATGTTGTGTCAGTGTGTTAACGTGCCGGCTGGAATAAACACACGCTGGGAAATAGCTCCGTGCCTTCCTACTTTATGGGTTATAGATAAACCTATGGATAACAGAGACATATATAATAGTCTCCTTCTTGTGTGTGCAGTTGGTGCACTGGGCTCCAAAAGCCGTAGATGTTATAACGTGACGAGGCCGGCACGAAAAGCGGACATGACAGGCTGTCCTCACTCAGGTCCGGCTGGAAATTTGTGAGAATGGTTGTTCCGGGAGAAGCACTGAAATTAAAGTATTTCTTATGTGTATGTAGATGTACACATAAGAAATACTTGAATTTCAGTGCAAATTCAAGTATTTCTATAAATACATTTCTTCCATCCATCTTCTTCCGCTTATCCGCATAAATTTCTTATATATAGAAATTCTTGAATTTCAGTGCAAATTCAGGTATTTCTATATATACATTTCTTATATATATATATATATATATATATAGAAATTCTTGAATTTAAGTGCAAATTCAAGTATTTCTATGTAAACATTTCTTATATCTAGAAATTCTTGAATATCAGTGCAAATTCAAGTATTTCTATATATAAATTTATTTTATATATATATATATATATATATATATATATATATATATATATATATATATATATATATAAATTCTTGAATTTCAGTGCAAATTCAGGTATTTCTATATATACATTTCTTATATGTAGAAATTCTTAAATTTCAGTGCAAATTCAGGTATTTCTATGTATACATTTCTTATATATAGAATTCTTGAATTTCAGTGCAAATTCAGACATTTCTTATATATATCTAGAAATTCTTAAATTTCAGTGCAAATTCAAGTATTTCTATGTATAAATTTCTTATTTATAGAAATTCTTGAATATCAGTGCAAATTCAAGTATTTCTATATATACATTTCTTGTATATCTAGAAATTCTTGAATTTCAGTGCAAATTCAAGTATATTTATGTATACATTTCTTATATATAGAAATTCTTGAATATCGGTGCAAATTCAAGTATTTCTATATATACATTTCTTATATATATATATATATATATATATATATTCTTGAATTTCAGTGCAAATTCAGGTATTTCTATATATACATTTCTTATGTATAGAAATTCTTGAATTTCAGTGCAAATTCAGGTATTTCTATATATACATTTCTTATATGTAGAAATTCTTGAATTTCAGTGCAAATTCAGGTATTTCTATGTATACATTTCTTATATATAGAATTCTTGAATTTCAGTGCAAATTCAGACATTTCTTATATATATCTAGAAATTCTTGAATTTCAGTGCAAATTCAAGTATTTCTATGTATAAATTTCTTATTTATAGAAATTCTTGAATATCAGTGCAAATTCAAGTATTTCTATATATACATTTCTTGTATATCTAGAAATTCTTGAATTTCAGTGCAAATTCAAGTATATTTATGTATACATTTCTTATATATAGAAATTATTGAATATCGGTGCAAATTCAAGTATTTCTATATATACATTTCTTATATATATATATATATATATATATATATATTCTTGAATTTCAGTGCAAATTCAGGTATTTCTATATATACATTTCTTATGTATAGAAATTCCTGAATTTCAGTGCAAATTCAGGTATTTCTATATATACATTTCTTATATGTAGAAATTCTTGAATTTCAGTGCAAATTCAGGTATTTCTATGTATACATTTCTTATATGTAGAATTCTTGAATTTCAGTGCAAATTCAGACATTTCTTATATATATCTAGAAATTCTTGAATTTCAGTGCAAATTCAAGTATTTCTATGTATAAATTTCTTATATATAGAAATTCTTGAATTTCAGTGCAAATTCAGGTATTTCTATGTATACATTTCTTATATATAGAATTCTTGAATTTCAGTGCAAATTCAGATATTTCTTATATATATCTAGAAATTCATGAATTTCAGTGCAAATTCAAGTATTTCTATGTATAAATTTCTTATATATAGAAATTCTTGAATTTCAGTGCAAATTCAGGTATTTCTATGTATACATTTCTTATATATAGAATTCTTGAATTTCAGTGCAAATTCAGATATTTCTTATATATATCTAGAAATTCTTGAATTTCAGTGCAAATTCAAGTATTTCTATGTATACATTTCTTATATATAGAAATTCTTGAATATCAGTGCAAATTCAAGTATATTTAGGGACGGCGTGGCGCAGTGGAAGAATGGCCGTGCGCAACCCGAGGGTCCCTGGTTCAATCCCCACCTAGTACCAACCTCGTCATGTCCGTTGTGTCCTGAGCAAGACACTTCACCCTTGCTCCTGATGGGTGCTGGTTAGCGCCTTGCATGGCAGCTCCGTCCATCAGTGTGTGAATGTGTGTGTGAATGGGTAAATGTGGAAGTAGTGTCAAAGCGCTTTGAGTACCTTGAAGGTAGAAAAGCGCTATACAAGTACAACCCATTTATCATTATTTATATTTATGTATACATTTCTTATATATAGAAATTCTTGAAT
>NC_084563.2:46092098-46110702 GCF_033978685.3 Nerophis lumbriciformis
TCGTTTACGAAAAAAAAATTTTGCTAAAATTTCGTAAGGCGGGACCCTTACAAAAAATTCAAAAAAACGGACTTGCTTCAGCAGCACATTTCTGGTGCTGTAGTTGTATAAAATGTCTCAAAACGTCATCAGGTGTCCCGACACAACCTAAAAATAGAAAAAAATGCATAGTTTACGGAAAACATTTTTTGCTAAAATTTCGTAAGGCGGGACCCTTACAAAAAATTCAAAAAAACGGACTTGCTTCAGCAGCACATTTCTGCTGCTGTAGTTGTATAAAATGTCTCAAAACGTCATCAGGTGTCCCGACACAACCTAAAAATAGAAGAAAATGCATCGTTTACGAAAAAAAAATTTTGCTAAAATTTCGTAAGGCGGGACCCTTACAAAAAATTCAAAAAAACGGACTTGCTTCAGCAGCACATTTCTGGTGCTGTAGTTGTATAAAATGTCTCAAAACGTCATCAGGTGTCCCGACACAACCTAAAAATAGAAAAAAATGCATAGTTTACGGAAAACATTTTTTGCTAAAATTTCGTAAGGCGGGACCCTTACAAAAAATTCAAAAAAACGGACTTGCTTCAGCAGCACATTTCTGCTGCTGTAGTTGTATAAAATGTCTCAAAACGTCATCAGGTGTCCCGACACAACCTAAAAATAGAAGAAAATGCATCGTTTACGAAAAAAAATTTTTGCTAAAATTTCGTAAGGCGGGACCCTTACAAAAAATTCAAAAAAACGGACTTGCTTCAGCAGCACATTTCTGCTGCTGTAGTTGTATAAAATGTCTCAAAACGTCATCAGGTGTCCCGACACAACCTAAAAATAGAAAAAAATGCATAGTTTACGGAAAACATTTTTTGCTAAAATTTCGTAAGGCGGGACCCTTACAAAAAATTCAAAAAAACGGACTTGCTTCAGCAGCACATTTCTGCTGCTGTAGTTGTATAAAATGTCTCAAAACGTCATCAGGTGTCCCGACACAACCTAAAAATAGAAGAAAATGCATCGTTTACGAAAAAAAATTTTTGCTAAAATTTCGTAAGGCGGGACCCTTACAAAAAATTCAAAAAAACGGACTTGCTTCAGCAGCACATTTCTGGTGCTGTAGTTGTATAAAATGTCTCAAAACGTCATCAGGTGTCCCGACACAACCTAAAAATAGAAAAAAATGCATAGTTTACGGAAAACATTTTTTGCTAAAATTTCGTAAGGCGGGACCCTTACAAAAAATTCAAAAAAACGGACTTGCTTCAGCAGCACATTTCTGCTGCTGTAGTTGTATAAAATGTCTCAAAACGTCATCAGGTGTCCCGACACAACCTAAAAATAGAAGAAAATGCATCGTTTACGAAAAAAAAATTTTGCTAAAATTTCGTAAGGCGGGACCCTTACAAAAAATTCAAAAAAACGGACTTGCTTCAGCAGCACATTTCTGGTGCTGTAGTTGTATAAAATGTCTCAAAACGTCATCAGGTGTCCCGACACAACCTAAAAATAGAAAAAAATGCATAGTTTACGGAAAACATTTTTTGCTAAAATTTCGTAAGGCGGGACCCTTACAAAAAATTCAAAAAAACGGACTTGCTTCAGCAGCACATTTCTGCTGCTGTAGTTGTATAAAATGTCTCAAAACGTCATCAGGTGTCCCGACACAACCTAAAAATAGAAGAAAATGCATCGTTTACGAAAAAAATTTTTTACAAAAATTTCGTAAGGCGGGACCCTTACAAAAAATTCAAAAAAACGGACTTGCTTCAGCAGCACATTTCTGGTGCTGTAGTTGTATAAAATGTCTCAAAACGTCATCAGGTGTCCCGACACAACCTAAAAATAGAAAAAAATGCATAGTTTACGGAAAACATTTTTTGCTAAAATTTCGTAAGGCGGGACCCTTACAAAAAATTCAAAAAAACGGACTTGCTTCAGCAGCACATTTCTGCTGCTGTAGTTGTATAAAATGTCTCAAAACGTCATCAGGTGTCCCGACACAACCTAAAAATAGAAAAAAATGCATAGTTTACGGAAAACATTTTTTGCTAAAATTTCGTAAGGCGGGACCCTTACAAAAAATTCAAAAAAACGGACTTGCTTCAGCAGCACATTTCTGCTGCTGTAGTTGTATAAAATGTCTCAAAACGTCATCAGGTGTCCCGACACAACCTAAAAATAGAAGAAAATGCATCGTTTACGAAAAAAAAATGTTGCTAAAATTTCGTAAGGCGGGACCCTTACAAAAAATTCAAAAAAACGGACTTGCTTCAGCAGCACATTTCTGGTGCTGTAGTTGTATAAAATGTCTCAAAACGTCATCAGGTGTCCCGACACAACCTAAAAATAGAAAAAAATGCATAGTTTACGGAAAACATTTTTTGCTAAAATTTCGTAAGGCGGGACCCTTACAAAAAATTCAAAAAAACGGACTTGCTTCAGCAGCACATTTCTGCTGCTGTAGTTGTATAAAATGTCTCAAAACGTCATCAGGTGTCCCGACACAACCTAAAAATAGAAGAAAATGCATCGTTTACGAAAAAAAATTTTTGCTAAAATTTCGTAAGGCGGGACCCTTACAAAAAATTCAAAAAAACGGACTTGCTTCAGCAGCACATTTCTGGTGCTGTAGTTGTATAAAATGTCTCAAAACGTCATCAGGTGTCCCGACACAACCTAAAAATAGAAAAAAATGCATAGTTTACGGAAAACATTTTTTGCTAAAATTTCGTAAGGCGGGACCCTTACAAAAAATTCAAAAAAACGGACTTGCTTCAGCAGCACATTTCTGCTGCTGTAGTTGTATAAAATGTCTCAAAACGTCATCAGGTGTCCCGACACAACCTAAAAATAGAAGAAAATGCATCGTTTACGAAAAAAAATTTTTGCTAAAATTTCGTAAGGCGGGACCCTTACAAAAAATTCAAAAAAACGGACTTGCTTCAGCAGCACATTTCTGGTGCTGTAGTTGTATAAAATGTCTCAAAACGTCATCAGGTGTCCCGACACAACCTAAAAATAGAAAAAAATGCATAGTTTACGGAAAACATTTTTTGCTAAAATTTCGTAAGGCGGGACCCTTACAAAAAATTCAAAAAAACGGACTTGCTTCAGCAGCACATTTCTGCTGCTGTAGTTGTATAAAATGTCTCAAAACGTCATCAGGTGTCCCGACACAACCTAAAAATAGAAGAAAATGCATCGTTTACGAAAAAAAATTTTTGCTAAAATTTCGTAAGGCGGGACCCTTACAAAAAATTCAAAAAAACGGACTTGCTTCAGCAGCACATTTCTGGTGCTGTAGTTGTATAAAATGTCTCAAAACGTCATCAGGTGTCCCGACACAACCTAAAAATAGAAAAAAATGCATAGTTTACGGAAAACATTTTTTGCTAAAATTTCGTAAGGCGGGACCCTTACAAAAAATTCAAAAAAACGGACTTGCTTCAGCAGCACATTTCTGCTGCTGTAGTTGTATAAAATGTCTCAAAACGTCATCAGGTGTCCCGACACAACCTAAAAATAGAAGAAAATGCATCGTTTACGAAAAAAAAATTTTGCTAAAATTTCGTAAGGCGGGACCCTTACAAAAAATTCAAAAAAACGGACTTGCTTCAGCAGCACATTTCTGGTGCTGTAGTTGTATAAAATGTCTCAAAACGTCATCAGGTGTCCCGACACAACCTAAAAATAGAAAAAAATGCATAGTTTACGGAAAACATTTTTTGCTAAAATTTCGTAAGGCGGGACCCTTACAAAAAATTCAAAAAAACGGACTTGCTTCAGCAGCACATTTCTGCTGCTGTAGTTGTATAAAATGTCTCAAAACGTCATCAGGTGTCCCGACACAACCTAAAAATAGAAGAAAATGCATCGTTTACGAAAAAAAATTTTTGCTAAAATTTCGTAAGGCGGGACCCTTACAAAAAATTCAAAAAAACGGACTTGCTTCAGCAGCACATTTCTGCTGCTGTAGTTGTATAAAATGTCTCAAAACGTCATCAGGTGTCCCGACACAACCTAAAAATAGAAAAAAATGCATAGTTTACGGAAAACATTTTTTGCTAAAATTTCGTAAGGCGGGACCCTTACAAAAAATTCAAAAAAACGGACTTGCTTCAGCAGCACATTTCTGCTGCTGTAGTTGTATAAAATGTCTCAAAACGTCATCAGGTGTCCCGACACAACCTAAAAATAGAAGAAAATGCATCGTTTACGAAAAAAAATTTTTGCTAAAATTTCGTAAGGCGGGACCCTTACAAAAAATTCAAAAAAACGGACTTGCTTCAGCAGCACATTTCTGGTGCTGTAGTTGTATAAAATGTCTCAAAACGTCATCAGGTGTCCCGACACAACCTAAAAATAGAAAAAAATGCATAGTTTACGGAAAACATTTTTTGCTAAAATTTCGTAAGGCGGGACCCTTACAAAAAATTCAAAAAAACGGACTTGCTTCAGCAGCACATTTCTGCTGCTGTAGTTGTATAAAATGTCTCAAAACGTCATCAGGTGTCCCGACACAACCTAAAAATAGAAGAAAATGCATCGTTTACGAAAAAAAATTTTTGCTAAAATTTCGTAAGGCGGGACCCTTACAAAAAATTCAAAAAAACGGACTTGCTTCAGCAGCACATTTCTGGTGCTGTAGTTGTATAAAATGTCTCAAAACGTCATCAGGTGTCCCGACACAACCTAAAAATAGAAAAAAATGCATAGTTTACGGAAAACATTTTTTGCTAAAATTTCGTAAGGCGGGACCCTTACAAAAAATTCAAAAAAACGGACTTGCTTCAGCAGCACATTTCTGCTGCTGTAGTTGTATAAAATGTCTCAAAACGTCATCAGGTGTCCCGACACAACCTAAAAATAGAAAAAAATGCATAGTTTACGGAAAACATTTTTTGCTAAAATTTCGTAAGGCGGGACCCTTACAAAAAATTCAAAAAAACGGACTTGCTTCAGCAGCACATTTCTGCTGCTGTAGTTGTATAAAATGTCTCAAAACGTCATCAGGTGTCCCGACACAACCTAAAAATAGAAGAAAATGCATCGTTTACGAAAAAAAATTTTTGCTAAAATTTCGTAAGGCGGGACCCTTACAAAAAATTCAAAAAAACGGACTTGCTTCAGCAGCACATTTCTGGTGCTGTAGTTGTATAAAATGTCTCAAAACGTCATCAGGTGTCCCGACACAACCTAAAAATAGAAAAAAATGCATAGTTTACGGAAAACATTTTTTGCTAAAATTTCGTAAGGCGGGACCCTTACAAAAAATTCAAAAAAACGGACTTGCTTCAGCAGCACATTTCTGCTGCTGTAGTTGTATAAAATGTCTCAAAACGTCATCAGGTGTCCCGACACAACCTAAAAATAGAAGAAAATGCATCGTTTACGAAAAAAAAATTTTGCTAAAATTTCGTAAGGCGGGACCCTTACAAAAAATTCAAAAAAACGGACTTGCTTCAGCAGCACATTTCTGGTGCTGTAGTTGTATAAAATGTCTCAAAACGTCATCAGGTGTCCCGACACAACCTAAAAATAGAAAAAAATGCATAGTTTACGGAAAACATTTTTTGCTAAAATTTCGTAAGGCGGGACCCTTACAAAAAATTAAAAAAAAACGGACTTGCTTCAGCAGCACATTTCTGCTGCTGTAGTTGTATAAAATGTCTCAAAACGTCATCAGGTGTCCCGACACAACCTAAAAATAGAAGAAAATGCATCGTTTACGAAAAAAAATTTTTGCTAAAATTTCGTAAGGCGGGACCCTTACAAAAAATTCAAAAAAACGGACTTGCTTCAGCAGCACATTTCTGGTGCTGTAGTTGTATAAAATGTCTCAAAACGTCATCAGGTGTCCCGACACAACCTAAAAATAGAAAAAAATGCATAGTTTACGGAAAACATTTTTTGCTAAAATTTCGTAAGGCGGGACCCTTACAAAAAATTCAAAAAAACGGACTTGCTTCAGCAGCACATTTCTGCTGCTGTAGTTGTATAAAATGTCTCAAAACGTCATCAGGTGTCCCGACACAACCTAAAAATAGAAGAAAATGCATCGTTTACGAAAAAAAATTTTTGCTAAAATTTCGTAAGGCGGGACCCTTACAAAAAATTCAAAAAAACGGACTTGCTTCAGCAGCACATTTCTGGTGCTGTAGTTGTATAAAATGTCTCAAAACGTCATCAGGTGTCCCGACACAACCTAAAAATAGAAAAAAATGCATAGTTTACGGAAAACATTTTTTGCTAAAATTTCGTAAGGCGGGACCCTTACAAAAAATTCAAAAAAACGGACTTGCTTCAGCAGCACATTTCTGCTGCTGTAGTTGTATAAAATGTCTCAAAACGTCATCAGGTGTCCCGACACAACCTAAAAATAGAAAAAAATGCATAGTTTACGGAAAACATTTTTTGCTAAAATTTCGTAAGGCGGGACCCTTACAAAAAATTCAAAAAAACGGACTTGCTTCAGCAGCACATTTCTGCTGCTGTAGTTGTATAAAATGTCTCAAAACGTCATCAGGTGTCCCGACACAACCTAAAAATAGAAGAAAATGCATCGTTTACGAAAAAAAATTTTTGCTAAAATTTCGTAAGGCGGGACCCTTACAAAAAATTCAAAAAAACGGACTTGCTTCAGCAGCACATTTCTGGTGCTGTAGTTGTATAAAATGTCTCAAAACGTCATCAGGTGTCCCGACACAACCTAAAAATAGAAAAAAATGCATAGTTTACGGAAAACATTTTTTGCTAAAATTTCGTAAGGCGGGACCCTTACAAAAAATTCAAAAAAACGGACTTGCTTCAGCAGCACATTTCTGCTGCTGTAGTTGTATAAAATGTCTCAAAACGTCATCAGGTGTCCCGACACAACCTAAAAATAGAAGAAAATGTATCGTTTACGAAAAAAAAATTTTGCTAAAATTTCGTAAGGCGGGACCCTTACAAAAAATTCAAAAAAACGGACTTGCTTCAGCAGCACATTTCTGGTGCTGTAGTTGTATAAAATGTCTCAAAACGTCATCAGGTGTCCCGACACAACCTAAAAATAGAAAAAAATGCATAGTTTACGGAAAACATTTTTTGCTAAAATTTCGTAAGGCGGGACCCTTACAAAAAATTCAAAAAAACGGACTTGCTTCAGCAGCACATTTCTGCTGCTGTAGTTGTATAAAATGTCTCAAAACGTCATCAGGTGTCCCGACACAACCTAAAAATAGAAGAAAATGCATCGTTTACGAAAAAAAAATTTTGCTAAAATTTCGTAAGGCGGGACCCTTACAAAAAATTCAAAAAAACGGACTTGCTTCAGCAGCACATTTCTGGTGCTGTAGTTGTATAAAATGTCTCAAAATGTCATCAGGTGTCCCGACACAACCTAAAAATAGAAAAAAATGCATAGTTTACGGAAAACATTTTTTGCTAAAATTTCGTAAGGCGGGACCCTTAAAAAAATTCAAAAAAACGGACTTGCTTCAGCAGCACATTTCTGCTGCTGTAGTTGTATAAAATGTCTCAAAACGTCATCAGGTGTCCCGACACAACCTAAAAATAGAAGAAAATGCATCGTTTACGAAAAAAAATTTTTGCTAAAATTTCGTAAGGCGGGACCCTTACAAAAAATTCAAAAAAACGGACTTGCTTCAGCAGCACATTTCTGCTGCTGTAGTTGTATAAAATGTCTCAAAACGTCATCAGGTGTCCCGACACAACCTAAAAATAGAAAAAAATGCATAGTTTACGGAAAACATTTTTTGCTAAAATTTCGTAAGGCGGGACCCTTACAAAAAATTCAAAAAAACGGACTTGCTTCAGCAGCACATTTCTGCTGCTGTAGTTGTATAAAATGTCTCAAAACGTCATCAGGTGTCCCGACACAACCTAAAAATAGAAGAAAATGCATCGTTTACGAAAAAAAATTTTTGCTAAAATTTCGTAAGGCGGGACCCTTACAAAAAATTCAAAAAAACGGACTTGCTTCAGCAGCACATTTCTGGTGCTGTAGTTGTATAAAATGTCTCAAAACGTCATCAGGTGTCCCGACACAACCTAAAAATAGAAAAAAATGCATAGTTTACGGAAAACATTTTTTGCTAAAATTTCGTAAGGCGGGACCCTTACAAAAAATTCAAAAAAACGGACTTGCTTCAGCAGCACATTTCTGCTGCTGTAGTTGTATAAAATGTCTCAAAACGTCATCAGGTGTCCCGACACAACCTAAAAATAGAAGAAAATGCATCGTTTACGAAAAAAAAATTTTGCTAAAATTTCGTAAGGCGGGACCCTTACAAAAAATTCAAAAAAACGGACTTGCTTCAGCAGCACATTTCTGGTGCTGTAGTTGTATAAAATGTCTCAAAACGTCATCAGGTGTCCCGACACAACCTAAAAATAGAAAAAAATGCATAGTTTACGGAAAACATTTTTTGCTAAAATTTCGTAAGGCGGGACCCTTACAAAAAATTCAAAAAAACGGACTTGCTTCAGCAGCACATTTCTGCTGCTGTAGTTGTATAAAATGTCTCAAAACGTCATCAGGTGTCCCGACACAACCTAAAAATAGAAGAAAATGCATCGTTTACGAAAAAAAATTTTTACAAAAATTTCGTAAGGCGGGACCCTTACAAAAAATTCAAAAAAACGGACTTGCTTCAGCAGCACATTTCTGCTGCTGTAGTTGTATAAAATGTCTCAAAACGTCATCAGGTGTCCCGACACAACCTAAAAATAGAAAAAAATGCATAGTTTACGGAAAACATTTTTTGCTAAAATTTCGTAAGGCGGGACCCTTACAAAAAATTCAAAAAAACGGACTTGCTTCAGCAGCACATTTCTGCTGCTGTAGTTGTATAAAATGTCTCAAAACGTCATCAGGTGTCCCGACACAACCTAAAAATAGAAAAAAATGCATAGTTTACGGAAAACATTTTTTGCTAAAATTTCGTAAGGCGGGACCCTTACAAAAAATTCAAAAAAACGGACTTGCTTCAGCAGCACATTTCTGCTGCTGTAGTTGTATAAAATGTCTCAAAACGTCATCAGGTGTCCCGACACAACCTAAAAATAGAAGAAAATGCATCGTTTACGAAAAAAAAATGTTGCTAAAATTTCGTAAGGCGGGACCCTTACAAAAAATTCAAAAAAACGGACTTGCTTCAGCAGCACATTTCTGGTGCTGTAGTTGTATAAAATGTCTCAAAACGTCATCAGGTGTCCCGACACAACCTAAAAATAGAAAAAAATGCATAGTTTACGGAAAACATTTTTTGCTAAAATTTCGTAAGGCGGGACCCTTACAAAAAATTCAAAAAAACGGACTTGCTTCAGCAGCACATTTCTGCTGCTGTAGTTGTATAAAATGTCTCAAAACGTCATCAGGTGTCCCGACACAACCTAAAAATAGAAGAAAATGCATCGTTTACGAAAAAAAATTTTTGCTAAAATTTCGTAAGGCGGGACCCTTACAAAAAATTCAAAAAAACGGACTTGCTTCAGCAGCACATTTCTGGTGCTGTAGTTGTATAAAATGTCTCAAAACGTCATCAGGTGTCCCGACACAACCTAAAAATAGAAAAAAATGCATAGTTTACGGAAAACATTTTTTGCTAAAATTTCGTAAGGCGGGACCCTTACAAAAAATTCAAAAAAACGGACTTGCTTCAGCAGCACATTTCTGCTGCTGTAGTTGTATAAAATGTCTCAAAACGTCATCAGGTGTCCCGACACAACCTAAAAATAGAAGAAAATGCATCGTTTACGAAAAAAAAATTTTGCTAAAATTTCGTAAGGCGGGACCCTTACAAAAAATTCAAAAAAACGGACTTGCTTCAGCAGCACATTTCTGGTGCTGTAGTTGTATAAAATGTCTCAAAACGTCATCAGGTGTCCCGACACAACCTAAAAATAGAAAAAAATGCATAGTTTACGGAAAACATTTTTTGCTAAAATTTCGTAAGGCGGGACCCTTACAAAAAATTCAAAAAAACGGACTTGCTTCAGCAGCACATTTCTGCTGCTGTAGTTGTATAAAATGTCTCAAAACGTCATCAGGTGTCCCGACACAACCTAAAAATAGAAGAAAATGCATCGTTTACGAAAAAAAATTTTTGCTAAAATTTCGTAAGGCGGGACCCTTACAAAAAATTCAAAAAAACGGACTTGCTTCAGCAGCACATTTCTGGTGCTGTAGTTGTATAAAATGTCTCAAAACGTCATCAGGTGTCCCGACACAACCTAAAAATAGAAAAAAATGCATAGTTTACGGAAAACATTTTTTGCTAAAATTTCGTAAGGCGGGACCCTTACAAAAAATTCAAAAAAACGGACTTGCTTCAGCAGCACATTTCTGCTGCTGTAGTTGTATAAAATGTCTCAAAACGTCATCAGGTGTCCCGACACAACCTAAAAATAGAAGAAAATGCATCGTTTACGAAAAAAAAATTTTGCTAAAATTTCGTAAGGCGGGACCCTTACAAAAAATTCAAAAAAACGGACTTGCTTCAGCAGCACATTTCTGGTGCTGTAGTTGTATAAAATGTCTCAAAACGTCATCAGGTGTCCCGACACAACCTAAAAATAGAAAAAAATGCATAGTTTACGGAAAACATTTTTTGCTAAAATTTCGTAAGGCGGGACCCTTACAAAAAATTCAAAAAAACGGACTTGCTTCAGCAGCACATTTCTGCTGCTGTAGTTGTATAAAATGTCTCAAAACGTCATCAGGTGTCCCGACACAACCTAAAAATAGAAGAAAATGCATCGTTTACGAAAAAAAATTTTTGCTAAAATTTCGTAAGGCGGGACCCTTACAAAAAATTCAAAAAAACGGACTTGCTTCAGCAGCACATTTCTGCTGCTGTAGTTGTATAAAATGTCTCAAAACGTCATCAGGTGTCCCGACACAACCTAAAAATAGAAAAAAATGCATAGTTTACGGAAAACATTTTTTGCTAAAATTTCGTAAGGCGGGACCCTTACAAAAAATTCAAAAAAACGGACTTGCTTCAGCAGCACATTTCTGCTGCTGTAGTTGTATAAAATGTCTCAAAACGTCATCAGGTGTCCCGACACAACCTAAAAATAGAAGAAAATGCATCGTTTACGAAAAAAAATTTTTGCTAAAATTTCGTAAGGCGGGACCCTTACAAAAAATTCAAAAAAACGGACTTGCTTCAGCAGCACATTTCTGGTGCTGTAGTTGTATAAAATGTCTCAAAACGTCATCAGGTGTCCCGACACAACCTAAAAATAGAAAAAAATGCATAGTTTACGGAAAACATTTTTTGCTAAAATTTCGTAAGGCGGGACCCTTACAAAAAATTCAAAAAAACGGACTTGCTTCAGCAGCACATTTCTGCTGCTGTAGTTGTATAAAATGTCTCAAAACGTCATCAGGTGTCCCGACACAACCTAAAAATAGAAGAAAATGCATCGTTTACGAAAAAAAAATTTTGCTAAAATTTCGTAAGGCGGGACCCTTACAAAAAATTCAAAAAAACGGACTTGCTTCAGCAGCACATTTCTGGTGCTGTAGTTGTATAAAATGTCTCAAAACGTCATCAGGTGTCCCGACACAACCTAAAAATAGAAAAAAATGCATAGTTTACGGAAAACATTTTTTGCTAAAATTTCGTAAGGCGGGACCCTTACAAAAAATTCAAAAAAACGGACTTGCTTCAGCAGCACATTTCTGCTGCTGTAGTTGTATAAAATGTCTCAAAACGTCATCAGGTGTCCCGACAACCTAAAAATAGAAGAAAATGCATCGTTTACGAAAAAAATTTTTTACAAAAATTTCGTAAGGCGGGACCCTTACAAAAAATTCAAAAAAACGGACTTGCTTCAGCAGCACATTTCTGGTGCTGTAGTTGTATAAAATGTCTCAAAACGTCATCAGGTGTCCCGACACAACCTAAAAATAGAAAAAAATGCATAGTTTACGGAAAACATTTTTTGCTAAAATTTCGTAAGGCGGGACCCTTACAAAAAATTCAAAAAAACGGACTTGCTTCAGCAGCACATTTCTGCTGCTGTAGTTGTATAAAATGTCTCAAAACGTCATCAGGTGTCCCGACACAACCTAAAAATAGAAGAAAATGCATCGTTTACGAAAAAAAATTTTTGCTAAAATTTCGTAAGGCGGGACCCTTACAAAAAATTCAAAAAAACGGACTTGCTTCAGCAGCACATTTCTGGTGCTGTAGTTGTATAAAATGTCTCAAAACGTCATCAGGTGTCCCGACACAACCTAAAAATAGAAAAAAATGCATAGTTTACGGAAAACATTTTTTGCTAAAATTTCGTAAGGCGGGACCCTTACAAAAAAATTCAAAAAAACGGACTTGCTTCAGCAGCACATTTCTGCTGCTGTAGTTGTATAAAATGTCTCAAAACGTCATCAGGTGTCCCGACACAACCTAAAAATAGAAAAAAATGCATAGTTTACGGAAAACATTTTTTGCTAAAATTTCGTAAGGCGGGACCCTTACAAAAAATTCAAAAAAACGGACTTGCTTCAGCAGCACATTTCTGCTGCTGTAGTTGTATAAAATGTCTCAAAACGTCATCAGGTGTCCCGACACAACCTAAAAATAGAAAAAAATGCATAGTTTACGGAAAACATTTTTTGCTAAAATTTCGTAAGGCGGGACCCTTACAAAAAATTCAAAAAAACGGACTTGCTTCAGCAGCACATTTCTGCTGCTGTAGTTGTATAAAATGTCTCAAAACGTCATCAGGTGTCCCGACACAACCTAAAAATAGAAGAAAATGCATCGTTTACGAAAAAAAATTTTTGCTAAAATTTCGTAAGGCGGGACCCTTACAAAAAATTCAAAAAAACGGACTTGCTTCAGCAGCACATTTCTGGTGCTGTAGTTGTATAAAATGTCTCAAAACGTCATCAGGTGTCCCGACACAACCTAAAAATAGAAAAAAATGCATAGTTTACGGAAAACATTTTTTGCTAAAATTTCGTAAGGCGGGACCCTTACAAAAAATTCAAAAAAACGGACTTGCTTCAGCAGCACATTTCTGCTGCTGTAGTTGTATAAAATGTCTCAAAACGTCATCAGGTGTCCCGACACAACCTAAAAATAGAAGAAAATGCATCGTTTACGAAAAAAAATTTTTGCTAAAATTTCGTAAGGCGGGACCCTTACAAAAAATTCAAAAAAACGGACTTGCTTCAGCAGCACATTTCTGGTGCTGTAGTTGTATAAAATGTCTCAAAACGTCATCAGGTGTCCCGACACAACCTAAAAATAGAAAAAAATGCATAGTTTACGGAAAACATTTTTTGCTAAAATTTCGTAAGGCGGGACCCTTACAAAAAATTCAAAAAAACGGACTTGCTTCAGCAGCACATTTCTGCTGCTGTAGTTGTATAAAATGTCTCAAAACGTCATCAGGTGTCCCGACACAACCTAAAAATAGAAAAAAATGCATAGTTTACGGAAAACATTTTTTGCTAAAATTTCGTAAGGCGGGACCCTTACAAAAAATTCAAAAAAACGGACTTGCTTCAGCAGCACATTTCTGCTGCTGTAGTTGTATAAAATGTCTCAAAACGTCATCAGGTGTCCCGACACAACCTAAAAATAGAAGAAAATGCATCGTTTACGAAAAAAAATTTTTGCTAAAATTTCGTAAGGCGGGACCCTTACAAAAAATTCAAAAAAACGGACTTGCTTCAGCAGCACATTTCTGGTGCTGTAGTTGTATAAAATGTCTCAAAACGTCATCAGGTGTCCCGACACAACCTAAAAATAGAAAAAAATGCATAGTTTACGGAAAACATTTTTTGCTAAAATTTCGTAAGGCGGGACCCTTACAAAAAATTCAAAAAAACGGACTTGCTTCAGCAGCACATTTCTGCTGCTGTAGTTGTATAAAATGTCTCAAAACGTCATCAGGTGTCCCGACACAACCTAAAAATAGAAGAAAATGCATCGTTTACGAAAAAAAAATTTTGCTAAAATTTCGTAAGGCGGGACCCTTACAAAAAATTCAAAAAAACGGACTTGCTTCAGCAGCACATTTCTGGTGCTGTAGTTGTATAAAATGTCTCAAAACGTCATCAGGTGTCCCGACACAACCTAAAAATAGAAAAAAATGCATAGTTTACGGAAAACATTTTTTGCTAAAATTTCGTAAGGCGGGACCCTTACAAAAAATTCAAAAAAACGGACTTGCTTCAGCAGCACATTTCTGCTGCTGTAGTTGTATAAAATGTCTCAAAACGTCATCAGGTGTCCCGACACAACCTAAAAATAGAAAAAAATGCATAGTTTACGGAAAACATTTTTTGCTAAAATTTCGTAAGGCGGGACCCTTACAAAAAATTCAAAAAAACGGACTTGCTTCAGCAGCACATTTCTGCTGCTGTAGTTGTATAAAATGTCTCAAAACGTCATCAGGTGTCCCGACACAACCTAAAAATAGAAGAAAATGCATCGTTTACGAAAAAAAATTTTGCTAAAATTTCGTAAGGCGGGACCCTTACAAAAAATTCAAAAAAACGGACTTGCTTCAGCAGCACATTTCTGGTGCTGTAGTTGTATAAAATGTCTCAAAACGTCATCAGGTGTCCCGACACAACCTAAAAATAGAAAAAAATGCATAGTTTACGGAAAACATTTTTTGCTAAAATTTCGTAAGGCGGGACCCTTACAAAAAATTCAAAAAAACGGACTTGCTTCAGCAGCACATTTCTGCTGCTGTAGTTGTATAAAATGTCTCAAAACGTCATCAGGTGTCCCGACACAACCTAAAAATAGAAGAAAATGCATCGTTTACGAAAAAAAATTTTTGCTAAAATTTCGTAAGGCGGGACCCTTACAAAAAATTCAAAAAAACGGACTTGCTTCAGCAGCACATTTCTGGTGCTGTAGTTGTATAAAATGTCTCAAAACGTCATCAGGTGTCCCGACACAACCTAAAAATAGAAAAAAATGCATAGTTTACGGAAAACATTTTTTGCTAAAATTTCGTAAGGCGGGACCCTTACAAAAAATTCAAAAAAACGGACTTGCTTCAGCAGCACATTTCTGCTGCTGTAGTTGTATAAAATGTCTCAAAACGTCATCAGGTGTCCCGACACAACCTAAAAATAGAAGAAAATGCATCGTTTACGAAAAAAAATTTTTGCTAAAATTTCGTAAGGCGGGACCCTTACAAAAAATTCAAAAAAACGGACTTGCTTCAGCAGCACATTTCTGGTGCTGTAGTTGTATAAAATGTCTCAAAACGTCATCAGGTGTCCCGACACAACCTAAAAATAGAAAAAAATGCATAGTTTACGGAAAACATTTTTTGCTAAAATTTCGTAAGGCGGGACCCTTACAAAAAATTCAAAAAAACGGACTTGCTTCAGCAGCACATTTCTGCTGCTGTAGTTGTATAAAATGTCTCAAAACGTCATCAGGTGTCCCTACACAACCTAAAAATAGAAAAAAATGCATAGTTTACGGAAAACATTTTTTGCTAAAATTTCGTAAGGCGGGACCCTTACAAAAAATTCAAAAAAACGGACTTGCTTCAGCAGCACATTTCTGCTGCTGTAGTTGTATAAAATGTCTCAAAACGTCATCAGGTGTCCCGACACAACCTAAAAATAGAAGAAAATGCATCGTTTACGAAAAAAAAATTTTGCTAAAATTTCGTAAGGCGGGACCCTTACAAAAAATTCAAAAAAACGGACTTGCTTCAGCAGCACATTTCTGGTGCTGTAGTTGTATAAAATGTCTCAAAACGTCATCAGGTGTCCCGACACAACCTAAAAATAGAAAAAAATGCATAGTTTACGGAAAACATTTTTTGCTAAAATTTCGTAAGGCGGGACCCTTACAAAAAATTCAAAAAAACGGACTTGCTTCAGCAGCACATTTCTGCTGCTGTAGTTGTATAAAATGTCTCAAAACGTCATCAGGTGTCCCGACACAACCTAAAAATAGAAGAAAATGCATCGTTTACGAAAAAAAATTTTTGCTAAAATTTCGTAAGGCGGGACCCTTACAAAAAATTCAAAAAAACGGACTTGCTTCAGCAGCACATTTCTGGTGCTGTAGTTGTATAAAATGTCTCAAAACGTCATCAGGTGTCCCGACACAACCTAAAAATAGAAAAAAATGCATAGTTTACGGAAAACATTTTTTGCTAAAATTTCGTAAGGCGGGACCCTTACAAAAAATTCAAAAAAACGGACTTGCTTCAGCAGCACATTTCTGCTGCTGTAGTTGTATAAAATGTCTCAAAACGTCATCAGGTGTCCCGACACAACCTAAAAATAGAAAAAAATGCATAGTTTACGGAAAACATTTTTTGCTAAAATTTCGTAAGGCGGGACCCTTACAAAAAATTCAAAAAAACGGACTTGCTTCAGCAGCACATTTCTGCTGCTGTAGTTGTATAAAATGTCTCAAAACGTCATCAGGTGTCCCGACACAACCTAAAAATAGAAGAAAATGCATCGTTTACGAAAAAAATTTTTTGCTAAAATTTCGTAAGGCGGGACCCTTACAAAAAATTCAAAAAAACGGACTTGCTTCAGCAGCACATTTCTGGTGCTGTAGTTGTATAAAATGTCTCAAAACGTCATCAGGTGTCCCGACACAACCTAAAAATAGAAAAAAATGCATAGTTTACGGAAAACATTTTTTGCTAAAATTTCGTAAGGCGGGACCCTTACAAAAAATTCAAAAAAACGGACTTGCTTCAGCAGCACATTTCTGCTGCTGTAGTTGTATAAAATGTCTCAAAACGTCATCAGGTGTCCCGACACAACCTAAAAATAGAAGAAAATGCATCGTTTACGAAAAAAAAATTTTGCTAAAATTTCGTAAGGCGGGACCCTTACAAAAAATTCAAAAAAACGGACTTGCTTCAGCAGCACATTTCTGGTGCTGTAGTTGTATAAAATGTCTCAAAACGTCATCAGGTGTCCCGACACAACCTAAAAATAGAAAAAAATGCATAGTTTACGGAAAACATTTTTTGCTAAAATTTCGTAAGGCGGGACCCTTACAAAAAATTCAAAAAAACGGACTTGCTTCAGCAGCACATTTCTGCTGCTGTAGTTGTATAAAATGTCTCAAAACGTCATCAGGTGTCCCGACACAACCTAAAAATAGAAGAAAATGCATCGTTTACGAAAAAAAATTTTTGCTAAAATTTCGTAAGGCGGGACCCTTACAAAAAATTCAAAAAAACGGACTTGCTTCAGCAGCACATTTCTGGTGCTGTAGTTGTATAAAATGTCTCAAAACGTCATCAGGTGTCCCGACACAACCTAAAAATAGAAAAAAATGCATAGTTTACGGAAAACATTTTTTGCTAAAATTTCGTAAGGCGGGACCCTTACAAAAAATTCAAAAAAACGGACTTGCTTCAGCAGCACATTTCTGCTGCTGTAGTTGTATAAAATGTCTCAAAACGTCATCAGGTGTCCCGACACAACCTAAAAATAGAAAAAAATGCATAGTTTACGGAAAACATTTTTTGCTAAAATTTCGTAAGGCGGGACCCTTACAAAAAATTCAAAAAAACGGACTTGCTTCAGCAGCACATTTCTGCTGCTGTAGTTGTATAAAATGTCTCAAAACGTCATCAGGTGTCCCGACACAACCTAAAAATAGAAGAAAATGCATCGTTTACGAAAAAAAATTTTTGCTAAAATTTCGTAAGGCGGGACCCTTACAAAAAATTCAAAAAAACGGACTTGCTTCAGCAGCACATTTCTGGTGCTGTAGTTGTATAAAATGTCTCAAAACGTCATCAGGTGTCCCGACACAACCTAAAAATAGAAAAAAATGCATAGTTTACGGAAAACATTTTTTGCTAAAATTTCGTAAGGCGGGACCCTTACAAAAAATTCAAAAAAACGGACTTGCTTCAGCAGCACATTTCTGCTGCTGTAGTTGTATAAAATGTCTCAAAACGTCATCAGGTGTCCCGACACAACCTAAAAATAGAAGAAAATGTATCGTTTACGAAAAAAAATTTTTGCTAAAATTTCGTAAGGCGGGACCCTTACAAAAAATTCAAAAAAACGGACTTGCTTCAGCAGCACATTTCTGGTGCTGTAGTTGTATAAAATGTCTCAAAACGTCATCAGGTGTCCCGACACAACCTAAAAATAGAAAAAAATGCATAGTTTACGGAAAACATTTTTTGCTAAAATTTCGTAAGGCGGGACCCTTACAAAAAATTCAAAAAAACGGACTTGCTTCAGCAGCACATTTCTGCTGCTGTAGTTGTATAAAATGTCTCAAAACGTCATCAGGTGTCCCGACACAACCTAAAAATAGAAGAAAATGCATCGTTTACGAAAAAAAATTTTTGCTAAAATTTCGTAAGGCGGGACCCTTACAAAAAATTCAAAAAAACGGACTTGCTTCAGCAGCACATTTCTGGTGCTGTAGTTGTATAAAATGTCTCAAAACGTCATCAGGTGTCCCGACACAACCTAAAAATAGAAAAAAATGCATAGTTTACGGAAAACATTTTTTGCTAAAATTTCGTAAGGCGGGACCCTTACAAAAAATTCAAAAAAACGGACTTGCTTCAGCAGCACATTTCTGCTGCTGTAGTTGTATAAAATGTCTCAAAACGT
>NC_084564.2:0-2500 GCF_033978685.3 Nerophis lumbriciformis
ACCCTAACCTAACCCTACCCCTAACCCTAATCCCTAACCCTAACCCTAACCCTACCTACCTACCCCTAACCCTAACCCTAACCCTAACCCTAACCCTAACCCTAACCCTAACCCTAACCCAACCCTAACCCTAACCCTAACCCTAACCCCTAACCCTAACCCTAACCCTAACCCTAACCCTAACCCTAACCCTAACCCTAACCCTAACCCTAACCCTAACCCTAACCCTAACCCTAACCCTAACCCTAACCCTAACCCTAACCCTAACCCTAACCCTAACCCTAACCCTAACCCTAACCCTAACCCTAACCCTAACCCTAACCCCTAACCCTAACCCTAACCCTAACCCTAACCCTAACCCTAACCCTAACCCTAACCCTAACCCTAACCCTAACCCTAACCCTAACCCTAACCCTAACCCTAACCCTAACCCTAACCCTAACCCTAACCCTAACCCTAACCCTAACCCTAACCCTAACCCTAACCCTAACCCTAACCCTAACCCTAACCCTAACCCTAACCCTAACCCTAACCCTAACCCTAACCCTAACCCTAACCCTAACCCTAACCCTAACCCTAACCCTAACCCTAACCCTAACCCTAACCCTAACCCTAACCCTAACCCTAACCCTAACCCTAACCCTAACCCTAACCCTAACCCTAACCCTAACCCTAACCCTAACCCTAACCCTAACCCTAACCCTAACCCTAACCCTAACCCTAACCCTAACCCTAACCCTAACCCTAACCCTAACCCTAACCCTAACCCTAACCCTAACCCTAACCCTAACCCTAACCCTAACCCTAACCCTAACCCTAACCCTAACCCTAACCCTAACCCTAACCCTAACCCTAACCCTAACCCTAACCCTAACCCTAACCCTAACCCTAACCCTAACCCTAACCCTAACCCTAACCCTAACCCTAACCCTAACCCTAACCCTAACCCTAACCCTAACCCTAACCCTAACCCTAACCCTAACCCTAACCCTAACCCTAACCCTAACCCTAACCCTAACCCTAACCCTAACCCTAACCCTAACCCTAACCCTAACCCTAACCCTAACCCTAACCCTAACCCTAACCCTAACCCTAACCCTAACCCTAACCCTAACCCTAACCCTAACCCTAACCCTAACCCTAACCCTAACCCTAACCCTAACCCTAACCCTAACCCTAACCCTAACCCTAACCCTAACCCTAACCCTAACCCTAACCCTAACCCTAACCCTAACCCTAACCCTAACCCTAACCCTAACCCTAACCCTAACCCTAACCCTAACCCTAACCCTAACCCTAACCCTAACCCTAACCCTAACCCTAACCCTAACCCTAACCCTAACCCTAACCCTAACCCTAACCCTAACCCTAACCCTAACCCTAACCCTAACCCTAACCCTAACCCTAACCCTAACCCTAACCCTAACCCTAACCCTAACCCTAACCCTAACCCTAACCCTAACCCTAACCCTAACCCTAACCCTAACCCTAACCCTAACCCTAACCCTAACCCTAACCCTAACCCTAACCCTAACCCTAACCCTAACCCTAACCCTAACCCTAACCCTAACCCTAACCCTAACCCTAACCCTAACCCTAACCCTAACCCTAACCCTAACCCTAACCCTAACCCTAACCCTAACCCTAACCCTAACCCTAACCCTAACCCTAACCCTAACCCTAACCCTAACCCTAACCCTAACCCTAACCCTAACCCTAACCCTAACCCTAACCCTAACCCTAACCCTAACCCTAACCCTAACCCTAACCCTAACCCTAACCCTAACCCTAACCCTAACCCTAACCCTAACCCTAACCCTAACCCTAACCCTAACCCTAACCCTAACCCTAACCCTAACCCTAACCCTAACCCTAACCCTAACCCTAACCCTAACCCTAACCCTAACCCTAACCCTAACCCTAACCCTAACCCTAACCCTAACCCTAACCCTAACCCTAACCCTAACCCTAACCCTAACCCTAACCCTAACCCTAACCCTAACCCTAACCCTAACCCTAACCCTAACCCTAACCCTAACCCTAACCCTAACCCTAACCCTAACCCTAACCCTAACCCTAACCCTAACCCTAACCCTAACCCTAACCCTAACCCTAACCCTAACCCTAACCCTAACCCTAACCCTAACCCTAACCCTAACCCTAACCCTAACCCTAACCCTAACCCTAACCCTAACCCTAACCCTAACCCTAACCCTAACCCTAACCCTAACCCTAACCCTAACCCTAACCCTAACCCTAACCCTAACCCTAACCCTAACCCTAACCCTAACCCTAACCCTAACCCTAACCCTAACCCTAACCCTAACCCTAACCCTAACCCTAACCCTAACCCTAACCCTAACCCTAACCCTAACCCTAACCCTAACCCTAACCCTAACCCTAACCCTAACCCTAACCCTAACCCTAACCCTAACCCTAACCCTAACCCTAACCCTAACCCTAACCCTAACCCTAACCCTAACCCTAACCCTAACCCTAA
>NC_084564.2:10000-12500 GCF_033978685.3 Nerophis lumbriciformis
ATCCTACGCAAGACCGTAATTGCTGCACCGGTTGAAGTGTTGGTTCTAGCCTTTGGGATCAACCATCGTGAGCAGAAAGTTAAGGAGACCGCTATTAAGCAGCTCCAAGGGGCACTCAGGATGGCCGTGGCTACCTTCCCACGGGCCCGAGTGCTAATCCCCCTGATTAACTATTCGGCCGCTTTGCCCGTTGAGCAGAAAAACAACCTCGGGCGGCTGAATAGTTTAATCAGTAACAATTATGCTCACATCCCGGCTCTCGACAGCCGGGACTTTGAGACCCAACCCGACCTGGTCCACTGGACTCGGGACACGGCCAAGTTGATGCTCAAGCACTGGCTTGACTTTTTAAACTTGGCATCCCCATAATCCCGATCGCTCGGGGGGGTAATAAGAACGTGATAAATTTGGCCCATAATTTCACGCCAACCCCCTTACAAATCTCCCTCCTCAATAAGGGCCTCAACTTCATTCCTTCCACTAATCTCAGTAGCGACTGGCATCATCAACTTCAATTTGACCTCCAGCGCTACCACAGACGTGTCAAACTTGAGGTATACTATGAGAAACAAGATTCTCTCGGACCTACACCGTTCACAGCCCGTTCCGGCTGGGAGCCCTCACCTGGACTTATGCCTCCGGAATTCCAGGCTATGGTCCGGTCCGACGGGCTCTCCATGTCCGGTTCGGGTTGCGCACCTGCGGTCGCTCCCAATTTGACACGCGGAGAAGTCGAGGCCCTTCATAGTCTAAAAACAAACAAACATATTGTGATCAAACCAGCCGACAAGGGGAGTGCTGTCGTCATTTTTGACAGATCGCAATACATATGGGAGGGTTCTCGGCAGTTGAGTGACATGACGTATTATAAACCACTGCCGGAACCTATTTATCCGCAAACTATTCCCATGGTAGAAAAGATTCTGGATAATCTTCTACTTAAAAAATTTATCAATTTTAAACAACATAGGTATCTCATGGGGGAGCCGGATCCTCGCCCCCGCAGGTTCTACATGCTCCCTAAAATTCACAAGGAGCCAGACAAGTGGAGCAAGCCCCACGAGATCCCTCCGGGGCGACCCATTGTGTCTGACTGCGGCAGCGAGACGTACAGAACGGCGGCGTTCATCGATCATTATCTGACGCCGCTTTCCGTTCTGCACGACAGCTACCTCAGGGATACCTATGATTTTATTGATAAAATCAAGAAGGTCTGCATTCCCCCAGATGCCATTTTGTTCACCATCGACATTGACAGCCTGTATACAAACATTGATATAAATGAGGGGATACAGGCTGTCAAAAATGTCTTCTACAGGTACCGCGACGTTAGCAGGCCCGAAAAGGAGCTCCTGCAGCTCCTCGACATTAATTTGAGGAGAAACGACTTTGAGTTTGACGGTCGTTTCTACCTCCAAATTAAGGGCACTGCTATGGGCAAGAAATTTGCACCGGCGTATGCCAACATTTTTATGGCAGAGTGGGAGACCTCTGCCTTGGCCGCCTGCCCAAAACGTCCTCTCCACTACTTCCGGTACCTGGATGACATCTGGGGTGTCTGGACCCATTCCAGTGAGGAGTTCAGCGTGTTCTTAAACACGCTGAACACTCACAATAAAAATATCACCATCAAGTCGACCACGAGCAACACATCGGTCGACTTTTTGGACACCACGACATTCAAGGGTCCCGACTTTGCCGACACGCAACACTTGGACATCAGGGTGTTCTTCAAGGAGACCGACACCCACGCGCTCCTCTTCAAAAGCAGCTTCCACCCCAAGCATACCTTCGCGGGGTTGGTGAAATCCCAATTGTTGAGGTTCCATCGTGTCTGCACCAGAAGGGAGGACTTCCTGACGGCCTCGAGGACCCTCTTTTCTGCCCTGAAGGGGAGGGGCTATTCCAGGTCCTTCCTCAGACGGCAGTTGAGGGTCTTCTTGGACCCGAAGGGGCCTCCCCCTGGGACCGACATGATCCCTCTCATCACCACCTACTCTCCCTCGGCCGTGCGGGTCGCCAAGAAGGTCAAAGACCACTTCCGGACCTTTGCGGAGAGTAGCGGGAGGCTGCCGGGGCGCTACGTGGTGCCGGCCTACCGTAAGAACCCCAACTTGAATGATCTGTTGGTCAGGGCCAGGGTCAGCTCACTGAGAGACCCGCCCTCCACTAGGAGGGACACCCTTGTCCGCCACTCACAATGGTTGGTGAACCCCCACAACCGCAAGGTTTTCCAGCCGTTGTGCCGTGGCGGCCGACACACCCGGAACTGTGTGTACGTGATTCGGTGCCAACGATGTGGCGATATGTACGTGGGCGAGACGGGCAATACCTTAGCTAGGAGATTCGCCCAACACAAGTACAACATCGTTAGGCATAAAAATACCAACACTCACCTGGTTCAGCATTTTCTCCGACACGGGTGGTCTTCCGTCCGGGCGACTGTCGTAGAGACGGATCCCAAATGGAGCCTCGCCCAACGCCACCGGGCGGAGCTCCT
>NC_084564.2:17500-85000 GCF_033978685.3 Nerophis lumbriciformis
CTCCCTCGGCCGTGCGGGTCGCCAGGAAGGTCAAAGACCACTTCCGGACCTTTGTGGAGAGTAGCGGGAGGCTGCCGGGGCGCTACGTGGTGCCGGCCTACCGTAAGAACCCCAACTTGAATGATCTGTTGGTCAGGGCCAGGGTCAGCTCATTGAGAGACCCGCCCTCCACTAGGAGGGACACCCTTGTCCGCCACTCACCATGGTTGGTGAACCCCCACAACCGCAAGGTTTTCCAGCCGTTGTGCCGTGATTCGGTGCCAACGATGTGGCGATATGTACGTGGGCGAGACGGGCAATACCTTAGCTAGGAGATTCGCCCAACACAAGTACAACATCGTTAGGCATAAAAATACCAACACTCACCTGGTGCAGCATTTTCTCCGACACGGGTGGTCTTCCGTCCGGGCGACTGTCGTAGAGACGGATCCCAAATGGAGCCTCGCCCAACGCCACCGGGCGGAGCTCCTTTGGATCTCCAAATTGGGCACCAGACATCCAGGGGGCCTAAATGAGGTGTGAGTGTGAGCCCGTTGGATTGTGACGGACAGTGCACATTCCCGTTTTTCCCTTCTTTATTTTTCCCATATCCCCCACCCCCCCTCTTCCCTAACCCTAACCATTCCCTTCTCCTTACCTAAAACCTACCCCCAAACCTAACCCTAACCCCAACCCTAACCCTAACCCAATTGAAGGTATTTGGTACTTTTAATCATTGTCCAAGATTGAAATGGTAATTTGAAACCATTAAGCCAATTAAAAAACATGTAGGTCTTGTCCTCTCCAAGGTTTCTCATAGTCATTCACATCGACGTCCCACTGGGGTGAGTTTTTCCTTGCCCTTATGTGGGCTCTGTACCGAGGATGTCGTTGTGGCTTGTGCAGCCCTTTGAGACACTTGGGATTTAGGGCTATATAAATAAACATTGATTGATTGATTGATTGAGGTTTTAACTTCAGAAATCGACATATATGTATAAAAATTGTTGCTTGCAGCATAATAGTGTTGACAAACATGTCTAAGGGTGTGGAGATGTCCCCATTCACAATAAAAGAGATCACATTTGACATATATATAGATGATAGTAACATATAAATGTTTGTAAACATTATTATACTGCAAGCAAAAAATGTTTTGCATAAATATTGATTTATGAAAGTAAAAACATTTTCTAATTGGCTTTCAAATTATCAATTGAATGTGGGAAAATGGTTAAAAGTACAAAAACTCTTAAATAGTATTCCGTCCTACGTGTCTGTGACGTAAACAAGTTGACAGATAGCTAACATGAAGATCCCAAGGAAATCTTTAAGAAGCTTTAGTGGTTTTCACGGAGAATGCACTTTTCCTTTCTTCTTGTCTAATTGGTCATTTCGTTCTTTGTTTTCTCTTTTCCTTGAATGTATTTTTGCTTTTATCTTCTCTTTTTTGTTGTAAAACTGTATAAAGAGACACAAACTAAATGTCAAATAAACACTACTAAGTAACTACATTTCCATAAATGTTTGCTGCATAACATGTTTTCACACAATAGCATGTAAAGAGTGCTCATAAAGTGATGTAAATAGCCCATGTAAGACTCAAAGCCACACATGAATAAGATTGACATTTCCAAACATTGCACCCTCCCTCAGAGGAGTGAGCTAGCGAGCAAAGAAGCTGCATGCTAAGTAGCAACAAGCTAAACAGTAGAACAAGCTATTGTTGCACAGTACTATTTCTACATTTACACGCACACACAACGTCTTCATGTCACTCATAAAACAGACACAGGACTTACAATGTTTCCAAGGCACTTTGTGGGAAGAAACACCAAACTTGGAGCGCTGAAACACGCAAAGCTGTCTCGTGTGTAAACGAGCGGGCGTCTGACTGTCGTGCGGAGCCTGCCGGAAACTAGAGGAGAGAGCAACTCGCCTTCAAAATAAAGGTCCCTTCTCATTACCTGATAATGTTACGTCACAATAGATATCTTTATAAAAAAGTTTTCAAGTGACTTAATTGAACCCTTTTTTTTTTTAATTGTATCATATTTTTTATTATTTTTAATACTCTTTGTATTTGCTTTTTTTTTTCTTTCCTTGACATGTTTTGTTCAACCTGACTGATGTGTAAAATTGTTGAAAATAAAAAAAACATTTGACAAGGGTTGGGGTGATGCGCGGACCCCGGCCCTTGATATATAATTACTATTAAGTAATTATAATTACTATTAAGTAATTATATATCAAGGGCCGGGGTCCGCGCATGCGCAAGCCTTTTCTTTTCTATATATTGTGTTGTGAGATCAACCAGTGGGACTTGTAATGATAGTGTTTGACCACATGGTGGTAGTAAGAGTCTACAAATGACTAGGAACCAATATATAGTAGGTGTCAGGTAGGACTCTTGAGAGAGGTACACACCTTGTGCGCATGAGTGTTGAAGTAGCGTTTGTAATATGTGATCGTGATTAAAAGACAGTTCTGCAAGTCATCCAACGATGTGTTATTTAAAACAATAACATAACAGGACTGACAGCTGTACCAGCGAGTTGAGAATAAACAGTTCACTTTATAAAGTATTACCCTCCGTCTGGTCATTCAACAGTCCTTACCTTTGATCGCCAACACCATAAACGGATACGAGCGAGGCGGAAGTCACGCCCATGGGCCCGCTTTTTCTTTTTAAAGAAAAAGAAAAGATACAGACTAATACATTTTTATTTTTTGAAAAGTGAACTTTACCCAACCTTCGCTGACTTTTTTCAAACCATCCACACCCGGGACATTATTTTTTTATAACAATTTCAGAGTGATATGACGACGGATGGGTCCCGGTTAGGTCCAGGCGGAAACAAAGACCGCAACGCCAGGTTCCGCCTTCAGATTGTTTCCGCCCGGAAGACGGCCATTAATACGACCCAGATGGCCTAAATACATTTTATTTTTTGAAAAGTGAACCTTAGCCGACCTTCAATGACTTTTTTACACCATCCACACCCGCGACATTATTTTTTATAACAATTTCAGAGTGATATGACGACGGATGGGTCCCGGTTAGGTCCAGGCGGAAATAAAGACCGCAACGCCAGGTTCCGCCTTCAGAATGGTTCCGCCCGGAAGACGGCCATTAATACGACCCAGACGGCCTAAATACATTTTATTTTTTGAAAAGCGAACCTTAGCCGACCTTCAATGACTTTTTTTCAAACCATCTACACCCACGACATTATTTTTTATAAGGTCCCGGTCAGATCCGGGTGGAAACAAAGACCGCAGCGCCAGGTTCCGCCTCCAGATTGGTTCCTCCCGGAAGACGGCCGTTACGACCCATACGGCCGTTTTTCACAGCGGTTCCAGCATCCGCCTCGCAGAACTTATTTGGAGGTGACACGAGGACACCAAAGATCCCACTTTGGTGGTCAACCTCACCCACACTCGAACATAGGCCGCTGTCACGCCAAATTTCTTCCCCCTACAAAAACCTTCCCCCCCCATTTACTTCCGGGGTCATTTTCTCAAACGTCATTTCCTTTTACTTACGTCATTGACAGCGATCGATAGAATCCAAATCTCCTGAAAATGGTGGTGTCACTGAATGACATTTGTCTTTATCTTTCCCAGGGGACTTATGTCAAACACCAGCAGGCTTCGAAAAATTCCAGGCGGAGTGTTAGGGAAAATTTCAGGCGGAGTGTTAGGGCCGCTGCTGAGAACTTCTGTCTTCGTGGTAACGTGCAAAAAATATTAATTAATATATAATTCTGTTAAATGTCTGTACTTTGACTCAAGTTAATTTGTCCGATTAATACAGACGTTTTGTTTACGCTATATTATAAAAAATAAATAAATAAAACAAGTATCCTTCCAGCGACGGGCAGTCAAAGCCGAAGTGTTAGCAATCGCTGTCAATGACGTAAGAGGAAATGACGTAAATAAAAGGAAATGACGTAAGAAAAATGACCCCGGAAATAAATGGGGGAAGGTATTTGTAGGGGGAAGAAATTTGGCGTGACACCGCCATTATGGGGACGAACAGCAGGTGCGCCACAGCGCCCCTCAGCGGCATTTTTGGAGCAGCGCATGCCCAGCTTTGTTTGATTTATTGAAATGTATATGGGTTGTACGGTAGATTGCACAGTACAGTACATATTCCGTACAATTGACCACTAAATGGTAACACCCCAATACGTTTTTCAACTTCTTTAAGTCGGGGTCCACGTTAATCAATTCAACAGAGCATGGGCTTTGCGCCTCAATTTTTTCATCCTCAGGCATATTTTATGCCTGAAAACTTATCTCTAAGGCGTCCCCGCAATCCTACTCGTTCCAGGAGCATTGACATTGACAGCCTTTATACAAATTTTGACATGGACGAGGGTTTTCAGGCTGTCAAAAATGTATTTTACAGGTACATGGACGTCAGCAGGCCCGAAAGGGAGCTCTTGCAGCTCTTCCAAATGAATTTGAGGAGAAATGACCTTGAATTTGATGCTCATTTCTACCTCCAAATGAAGGGCACTTCATCAATGGGTTGAAAGTAATTGTTACTTATCATTTTCAATTATTTCACCTTTAAATGTTTTCTTAAGCCTTAACAAATAAGTACATGTCTTCAACTCCTCACTGAGCTTGTTCCACCATTTAACTCCTAAAACTGAAATACATTTGTATTTAATATTAGTTCTTGCTTTACCTATTTCAAAAATCAATATCCCCGTAAATTATAGTTTTCTCCTCTTAATTGAAATTAGCTAAGAATACAAGCTGGAAGGCTGTTCTTTACTCGAAACATAATTTCCATTGTTTTTAAAAACTATCTGAAAATTTTAACGCATTATAACTTATAAATAATGGATTGGTATGTTCATAGTAGCACACTTTGTGTATTATTCGAATGACCCTTTTTTGGAGTTAAATTATTGGGTCTATGTTTGTTCTATAAACATTTCCCCAAACTTCAACACAATATGTTAAATATGGAAAAATAAAAGAATAATATAGCATATGCAGACATTTCTTATTCAGCATGTGTTTTACTTTATAAAGAATGGCAATGGATTTGGATATTGTTCCCTTTATATATTCAATATGTGGTTTCCAACATAATTTATGATCAATTATTATTCCCAAGAATTTAGTTTCATATTTTGCTTCACAATTTGTTCTTGCACCACTAAACACCATAAATGTAGTTTTCTTATCATTTAATGATAACTTATTGATATCAAGCCATTTTTTTAGCTGAATCAACTCAACCTCTATTACCCTTAACACTTCCTTCAAGTCTTCTCCTGAACAATATACATTTGTATCATCTGCAAACATCATACATTTATTAGATACTGAACAAATATCATTTAAATATAGTATAAATAACTTAGGTCCCAATACCAAGCCTTGTGGAACCCCACAAGTTACTCTTCTTGGCTGTGATTTAGTCTTATTAATTTCCACATATTGAGATCTATTACTTAAATAACTACTTAACCACTGTTGTGAAACACCTCTTATGCCATAATTTTCCAATTTTTGCAGAAGTAAGGAATGATGGATTGTGTCAAAAGCTTTACATAAGTCAATAAATACTCCAACAATGTGTTGCTTTTTTTCTATTGCTGTAGCTACGTTTTCTACAAAGTGCATCACCGCTAGGGATGTAGATGGATTACTCCTGAAGCCATACTGATCATCATTCAGTAGCTCATGTTTGTTTGTCAATGAACTTATCAAGTCTATTTACAAATCATTTCTCAAGAATTTTTGCACATTGAGGTAGTAGAGACACAGGTCTATAATTTGAGACCATATGTTTATCACCATTTTTATAAATCGGAATGACTTTAGCAATTTTCATTTTGTCAGGAAAAGTTCCAGATGATAAAGATTTATTACATATGTGAGTAAACGGCTTCAGGACACAATCCATCGCTTCTTTAACAAGTGACATATCCACGTTGTTACTATCCACAGATTTTTAGTTTTTAAACGTTCTTATCACTTCTAAAACATCACTTTCACAAACTCGGCCAAGAAACATTGAATTTAATGTCAGATACACTCTTTAACTTTTTCTCATCATTCATATTAGAAATAATATTTTTTGCCAAATTTGGGCCAACATTCACAAAAAACTTGTTGAATTCCTCAGCTATTTCTTCTATATTTTCAATAATTGAGTTGTCATCTTTTACCAGATAAGATGTAAAATGCTTTTTGCTAGATTTTTTTAATCATAGTATTAAGCACATTCCAGGTTTCAATGATATTATTTTTATGTTTATGCAGCAATTGTTCATAATAGTTTTTTTGTTGCAGCCTCATGATACATGTCAATCTGTTTTTATACGTTTTATATTTGTCCTCATTTTCCTTTGTTTGATGCTTAATAGATTTCTTCTAAAGCCTTTTTTTTTTACAGGCTTTTACTAAACCCTTTGTTATCCATGGTTTCTCCCTCCTTTTAGTATTTTGCTTATATTCTCTCACTGGACAATGACGGTCATAAAGTGTCAGAAATATATCCAGGAATGTATCGTATGCTTCATTAGTATCCTCCACAAAAACATTTTGCCAATCCTGATTTAAAAGATCAGCCTTGAATGCCTTAACTGCTTCTGGTGATTTTATTCTAGCAAAGTTATTTATTTGTCTTTTTGTTTGTAAGTTTTGCTCCCTGTTCATTTGGATCACTGTAAAGACAGGCAAGTGATCACTTACATCAGTCACCAAGAGTCCACTTTTTCTATTCCCATCAAATACATTTATAAAAATATTGTCAATCAGTGTTAAGCTGTCCTTTGTTATTCTGCTAGGTTTTACAATTAGTGGAAAGAAACTCAAGCTAAACATAAGATGAACAAAATCAGTGGTTTTCATGTGATCATCAATCAATGTTGAAGTCACCACAAATCAAGATCACCTTATCATTATGTCTTTCATATAACTCAAAAATGTTCTTATTAAATTGATCAATGCATGATCATGGAGTTCTATAAATACAAATAATTAATATGTTTTTGGATCTTTCAACGCTTATTTCAATAGTTACACATTCCATCAGATTGTCAATAGCAGTTGTCATGTCAGCAATCAGCCTACATTTGAGAGAGGACATCACAAACAATACAACACCTCCTCCCCTTTTGTTCATCCTGTTTTGCCAAAACATTTCATATCCCTCTAATCCATCCACTAATTCCTTACTATCACTCAACCAAGTCTCTGAAATTGCTATTATGGTAAACCTTTGCTGTATTTGTTTAAGATACTCTTTCATTTTGGAAAAGTTACTGTAAAGACTCCTGCTGTTGAAATGAATCACAGAAAAGCCTTCCATTTTAACATTTGAATGAAACTGTTCTTCAGTATAATACTCACAGTCCACATTAGAGTCCTGATAGAAGTGAATATCTGGGTCAATGTTCTTTTCTAACTCATAGCATTTATGATCATGAAAGCGAAAGACTTGAATTTTGTGCAGCTCATTTGTTCTTCCATCATGTTGGTTGTCCACACTGTTTCTCTGCACACAGTACACATTGTACACTGTACATTGTCCACACTGTTTCTCTGCACACAGTACACATTGTACACTACATTGTCCACACTGTTTCTCTGCACACAGTACACATTGTACACTGTACATTGTCCACACTGTTTCTCTGCACACAGTACACATTGTACACTGTACATTGTCCACACTGTTTCTCTGCACACAGTACACATTGTACACTGTACATTGTCCACACTGTTTCTCTGCACACAGTACACATTGTACACTGTACATTGTCCACACTGTTTCTCTGCACACAGTACACAGCCAACAAGGAACATTTCCCCACAATTCCACTTGTTTATCATCATCATCTTTTTCATTGATATTGTTCAAGTTTCTTCAAGTCTCTGACCACTAATACCCTTGCTTGTTCTGGTGGACCATTCAATCTGATCATTACTTTACAGTTCCTTGTCCACGTGTCCTGGATTTGCCTTCCCTTTTCCAATATCCTGGCGTGTCTTGCAATTTCTGCGTTTCTCTGTGTGAGGTGCTCATTTACATACACTCCAGTACCTTTCAAATTTTTTCCCAGCTTAAGCATTTCAATTTTATGTTTTCTACTCACAAAACGGATGATGGTGTTGGATCTGTTGTTTTGTTTCAGTGGAATGGTGTGGCATGCAGCTATACTTGAACTGCATACAGGAATATTGAAGAAGTTGCTGACTTGCTGCTCAAGCGTGTGCAGTTCACCTCTTGGTGCACCTCCTCCCTCCTTGTCACCTGCTGTGGTCCTTGCATAGGAGCGGTGGCTTGTCTCAAGCCCAGAAATCACCAGGTCATCCATCCTCCAGTACTGCTCTAGATCGTCCACTCTTCTTTCAAGCTCTTCAATCTTCTTGTCTTTGTCTTTGATTATTGCCTTCAGCTGCTTAATTTCATCAATTAAGTCCAGAAGGCTCGTTTGCTGTTTTGCTACTTTGCTGAGTTCCTCTGACATGAAATTCAGAGACTTGTTCACCTCTTCCATTTCTTCTGACAAATTCTTAGTCGCCATTCTTTAGTGAGGAAAAGTACTTTTACAATCCAGTTGATCTTTCAGAATACTTTGATTTCAGGCAATCCAGTATTGATGGCTTGTCAGTGCATTGAAGCACATGTCATCAAAAAGTCTCCAACACGTCCAAAATCACAAGAATGATCCGGCAGTTCAATGTTTATCTTCCTTTTAAACATGAAGATGTTGCTCTGCTGGATGGATGTCAACTTATTTTCAAGATTTTTCATGAATTGTTGGAGTTGTGACCCAGTGCATCTAGCCGGCAGCCATCTTGAATCATATATCAGTCAATGATGTATGGACATAGCTCCTAGTCACAAGTGTCTCCAAGATTGTGCATAGTCAAGATTGATTTCAGTGCCAGAAGGCTGATTGATATTGCTGTGATGTCATCATCTAAACACTTGTATCGTGACAGTACATATGGAAGTAAATGTGGTGTGAGTGTGTATGTGTGTGTATATGTACAGTAAATATGAATGTGTGTAAAGGAAGGGCCTTTGTAACTGAATCATATTCAAATATAAATTAGTAAGGACTTACCTCATATTACATGATTGTGTACGTTTTTATTGAAAATTTTTTACATACACCATTAAGAAAAAAAAACTATTTTTTTATATCATCACTTTTTTACGGTAAAATTTGGCGACTGACCTACCACTATTGTCATCGTTAATATAGTTCAAGTAGATTTTGAAGTATTTATTTACATTTTAATACATTGTATATTACATGTATATTATTAGATATTACAAAACTTACTCACGCACGGGTTCACCGTGCGTGACTGCTCGCTGATTCGAGAAAGCTAAGTATCGTTCTGTGTGCTTTTAATTGTTCTGCAGCTTTCTTTACTACTTCCTAAACATATTTAGTAGTACTATTTAACTTGCAAATCACCCGATCTCTGTCTCTCCGGAGCTAGCTAGCTGCTAAGCTAACGAAGCTAGGGCGGAGAAAGGCGGCGCCGGTCGTCGGTCGGAAGGAAGCGACTCCCGCACACCGTGACCACGACTTCTCAGAAGACAGCAGGAACTTCACTCGGTGACAGAAAACTCAGTGAGTATGACTTCCTGCGCTTCGTGCACCTTACTCATGGATAGGTTGGCTCTGCTAGAGGGCCGTGTCCGCCAGTTAGACTTTAGATGTTGCGGACACATCTGCTAGCGTTAGCTGTAGCGAGCTAACTAGCCCAGCTTGTAGTAGTCCTAAGCGACCTACAAGCTACGGTGTACCGGTTGAGACGCATAATAGATTTAGCTCTTTAGCTAGTCCTACACCCCAGTCTACCGGGCACCACACCTTAGTCATAGGAGACTCCATCACCCGAAACATAAAGCTTAGCAAACCAGCCACAATTAAGTGTATTCCCGGGGACAGAGCACCTGACATTGAAGCTAATCTTAATGAGCTAACTCGCAACAGGCCTAGTAAACACGTACGACAGGCTAATCGCACCACTAGTTATGTGAATATAGTTGTACACGTTGGCTACAATGACACTAGAATGAGACAGTCAGAGATTACAAAGAGAAACATAGCCAGGACTTGTGATCTCGCTAGAAAGATGTCCAGGCATCGAGTAATTGTCTCTGGCCCCCTGCCTGCGAGAGGCAATGATGAGAGATATAGCAGATTAGTCTCGCTTAACAAGTGGCTGGCTAGCTTCTGTAGACAACAGGGACTAACGTTTATTGATAATTGGCCCTCTTTCTGGGGCAAACAAGGCTTGCTGATGAGAGACGGCCTTCACCCTAACCAGGAAGGCGCCATCATCTTGGCTAAAAACAGACTACTGTTTAAGTCACACTTGACTAACTACACTAGAGCAAGCCCGGTCACAGGCAATTAGAGCCTGCTAGTCCGGGTGAGGAGTCAGTTAAGCTAGAACTAGCCAGCGCCAGGCTGGATAATCCCTGTACACATAGCAATTCTCTTAGAATAATACACAACTCACAATGTTTTTTCTGTTGTGAATGTGTCAGAGGTAGATGTGCATTCTACTGAGGTGGCAAATTATGTTGCGTTCAGTTTATCGCAGCATCAAGCAAACAATCTGAAAATTCCCGTCATATCAATTTCTAGATATGGTCAAAACTATTTAAAGTGCACTACGTATAATAAACGCAACATTATTAATATTGCTACTACGGATAATTTCAACAAAAACTCGTCAAAACAGCCCAATACTTATAATATGGGCTTTTTAAACATAAGATCATTGTCTCCCAAAACGTTATTAGTTTATGAGGTCATTAGAGACAACAATCTTAACGTCATTGGTCTTAGCGAAACCTGGCTCAAACCAGACGATTTTTTTGCGCTAAATGAGGCATCTCCTAACTATACGAATGCACATATTGCCCGTCCCCTCAAAAGGGGTGGGGGGGTGGGGGGTCACACTAATATACAACGAAAACTTTAACCTTACCCCTAACCTAAATAAATACAAATCGTTTGAGGTGCTTACTATGAGGTCTGTCGCACCGCTGCCTCTCGACCTGGCTGTTATCTACCGCCCCCCAGGGCCCTACTCAGACTTTATCAATGAATTCTCAGAGTTCATTGCTGATCTAGTGACGCACGCCGACAATATAATTATAACGGGGGACTTTGACATCCATATGAATACCCCATCGGACCCTCAGTGCGTGCCGCTCCAGACTATAATTGATAGCTGTGGTCTTACACAAATAATAAATTAACCTACGCATCGCAACGGTAATACGATAGATCTAGTGCTGGTCAGGGGTGTCACCACCTCCAAAGTTATGGTACTCCCGTATACTAAAGTAATGTCCGATCATTACCTAATAAAATTCGAAGATCTGACTCATTGTCAACAAGCTAATAATAACTGCTATAGCAGCCGCAACAATGCTGCCACAACGATGACTCTTGCTGACCTACTGCCTTCGGTAATGGCACCATTCCCAAATTATGTCGGCTCTATTGATAACCTCACTAACAACTTTGACAATGCCCTGCGCGAAACCATTGATAGTATAGCACCGCTAAAACAAAAAAGGGCCCCTAAAAGGCGCACCCCATGGTTTACAGAAGAAACCAGAGCTCTTAAATGATCATGTAGAAAGTTGGAACGCAAATGGCGCGCGACTAAGCTTGGTTTTCCATCAAGCATGGAGTGATAGTTTTATATCGTATAAACGCATGCTTACCTTAGCTAAAGCTAAATATTACTCAAATCTCATCCGCCTCAACAAAAACGACCCTAAATTTTTGTTTAGTACAGTAATAATACCTGAGATTTATATAGCGCTTTTTCTAAGTACCCAAAGTCGCATCGCTAACCCAACAAGGGACTCAATAGCTCCACCCACTCGGCAGATGACTTTATGAATTTCTTTAATAAGAAAATTGAACCCATTAGAAAGGAGATTAAAGACAACACATCCCAGCTACAACTGGGTTCTATTAACACAGATACAACTATCTACGACGGATACTGCAATACAAAATACTCTTTTTGATGAAATAACATTAGAGGAACTATTACAGCGTGTAAGTGGGATACAACAAACATGTTTACTTGACCCACTTCCTGGGAAACTTATCAAGGAGCTTTTTGTATTATTAGGTCCATCAGTGCTAAATATTATAAACTTATCACTTTCCTCTGGCACTGTTCCCCTAGCATTTTAGAAAGCGGTTATTCATCCTCTGCTCAAAAGACCTAACCTAAATCCTGACCTCATGGTAAACTACCGACCGGTGTCCCACCTTCCCTTCATTTCAAAAATCCTCGAAAAAATTGTCGCACAGCAGCTAAATGAACAATTAGTGTCTAACAATATCTGTGAACCTTTTCAATCTGGTTTCAGGGCAAATCACTCTACGGAGACCGCCCTCGCAAAAATGACTAATGATCTACTGCTAACGATGGATGTCATCTATGTTGCTGCTTCTTGATCTTAGCGCTGCTTTCGATACCATCGATCATATTTTATTACAGCGTATCAAAACACGTATTGGTATGTCAGACTTAGCCTTGTCGTGGTTTAACTCTTATCTTACTGACAGGATGCAATGAGTCTCCCATAATAATGTGACCTCGGACTATGTTAAGGTAACGTGCAGAGTTCCTCAGGGTTCGGTTCTTGGCCCTGCACTCCTTAGCATGTACATGCTGCCGCTCGGCGACATCATACGCAAATACGGTGTTAGCTTTCATTGTTATGCTGATGACACCCAACTCTACATGCCCCTAAAGCTGACCAACACGCCGGATTGTAGTCAGCTGGAGGCGTGTCTTAATGAAATTAAACAATGGATGTCCGCTAACTTCTTGCAACTCAACGCTAAGAAAACGGAAATGCTGATTATCGGTCCTGCTAAACACCGACATTTATTTAATAATACCACCTTAACATTTGACAACCAAACAATTAGACAAGGCGACTCAGTAAAGAATCTGGGTATTATCTTCGACCCAACTCTCTCGTTTGAGTCACACATTAAGAGTGTTACTAAAACAACTCTCTCCTTTGAGTCACACATTAAGAGTGTTACTAAAACCGCCTTCTTTCATCTCCGTAATATAGCTCAAATTTGTTCTATTTTATCCACTAGGGACGCTGAGATCAATATTCATGTGTTCGTTACGTCTCGTCTCGACTACTGTAACGTATTATTTTCAGGTCTCCCTATTTCTAGCATTAAAAGATTACAATTGGTACAAAATGTGGCTGCTAGACTTTTGACAAGAATAAGAAAGTTTGATCATATTACGCCTATACTGGCTCACCTGCACTGGCTTCCTGTGCACTTAAGATGCAACTTTAAGGTTTTACTACTTACGTATAAAATACTACACGGTCTAGCTCCGTCCTATCTTGTCGATTGTATTGTATCATATGTCCCGGCAAGAAATCTGCGTTCAAAGAACTCCGGCTTATTAGTGATTCCCAGAGCCCAAACAAAGTATGCGGGCTATAGAGCGTTTTCTATTGGGGCTCCAGTACTATGGATTGTTCTAGCAGTAACAATTAGAGATGCTACCTCAGTAGAAGCATTTAAGTCCCATCTTAAAACTCATTTGTATACTCTAGCCTTTAAATAGACCCCCTTTTAGACCAGTTGATCTGCCGTTTCTTTTCTGCTCCGCCCTCCTCTCCTTTGGTGACCACAGATGACGCGCTAGCTGTCCAAAGTTGGGACCCAGGGTGGACCACTCATCTGTGCATCAGTTAGGTCAGCAGCACAGAGATGTCTGTCTCCACTCAAGATGATCTCTTGCTGGCCCCACTATGGACTGGACTCTCACACTATTAACTAGATCCACTATGGACTGGACACTCACAATTTTATGCTAGATCCACTCGACTTCCATTGCAACCTTGCTGCTGCTCTCTTGGCCAGGTCTCCCTTGGAAAAGAGATCTTTGATCTCAATGGGATTTTACCTAGTTAAATAAAGGCTAATAATAATAAACATTATCCTCCGAGGTTTCTCATTGTCATCCCATTGGGTTGAGTTTTTTTTCTTGCCCTGATGTGGGATCTGAGCCCAGGATGTCGTTGTGGCGTGTGCAGCCCTTTGAGACACTCGTGATTTAGGGCTATATAATGAACTTTGATTGATTGATTATGAATAATGTAATGAACGAATAACATTGTGTGAGAGTTGGTTATTGTTGTTGCAGTGCATGGTGTAAGAATGATACATTAGTAACACGAATGAATCAATAAATACATAGATAACAGTGTGTAAGAGTTGTGTAGTGTTATTGCGGTGCATGGTGTAGTAATGATAACACATGAATGAATGAACACATGAATGAAAGAATATATAATGTGTGACGAGACAGCGGGAGAAGAAGACTGCAGAGAGGCGATGATGTCGTTAGCTGTCAGCGTGTTTATTGACAGCTCAGTATGTGAGTGCAGTGTGTGATTAGCTTAAAAGAGATGTAGTGTGACTATGTGCAAGTATTATCTGAGCGTGGTCACCAGAGGGTGTTGAGTGTGCGTGTTGAGATCGAGGTAGAAAAGCAGGCTCGGACATCAGAGGGCAGGCGGATGGTCAAGGACAGGAGCGAGGTCTTAGTCCAGGAAGGCAAGGGGGAATCCAAAGGGGGTCCAGGTAGACGAGATACACAGCTCGACGACGAGGAAGCTGGAGGACGACACAACACGAGAGACGGTGAACACGACGGGAAGGGAACACAGGGAGAGAGAGAAGGCTGGAGATGTGTTGGCTTACTGTACTGGGTAGGAGAAGCTACGTTCTGGCACCCGCTGGCTTATGAAGGCTGGTCGCTCATCACGGGCAGGTGTGTTGATTGCAGATCTCTTGCGGAGGCACGCCCGCAGCCGAGAGGGAACCCCCGTTGGTGTGCCCCATGGTACGCTCAAAAGTGTGCACAGCAGGAGGAGAGGCAGCAGGAGTGTGACCCATTGTGTAAGAGTTGTGTAATGTTGTAGCGGTGCATGGTGTAAGAATGATAAACCAATATTGACCTTGTAAGGGGGGGGAGGAGGGGGGCAATAGACCTTGTAGATGACCAAACCCCCCAATATTGACCTTGTATTGTAGATGACCAGACCCCCCAATTTTGACCTTGTAGATGACAAAAACTATGAGGACACAAATTAAATACAACATTGACCTTGTATTGTAGATGACCAGACACCCCCCCCCCCCCCCCCCATAAAATAGACCTTGTATTGTAGATGACCAAACCCCCCCCCCAAAATTGACCTTGTATTGTAGATGACCAGACCCCCCCCAAAATTGACCTTGTAGAGGGGGACCCCCCCAATAGAGACCTTGTAGATGACAAAAACCATGAGGACACAAATACAATATTGACCTTATTTTGTAGATGACCAGACCCCCCCAAAATTGACCTTGTATTGTAGATGACCAGACCCCCCAAAAATTGACCTTGTAGAGGGGGACCCCCCCAATAGAGACCTTGTAGATGACAAACAATGAGGAGACAAATTAAATACAATATTGACCTTATTTTGTAGCTGACCAGACGCCCCCAAAATTGACCTTGTATTGAAGATTACCAGACCCCCCCCCAAAAAAAATTAACCTTGTATTGTAGATGACCTGACCTCCCCCAAAATTGACCTTGTATTGTAGATGACCAGACCCCCCAATTTTGACCTTGTAGATGACAAAAACCATGAGGACACAAATTAAATACAATATTGACCTGGTATTGTAGATGACCAGACACCCCCCCCCCCCCCAAAAAAATTTTTTACCTTGTATTGTAGATGACCAAACCCCCCCCCAAAATTGACCTTGTATTGTAGATGACCAGACCCCCCAAAATTGACCTTGTAGAGGGGGACCCCCCAATAGAGACCTTGTAGATGACAAAAACCATGAGGACAGAAATAAATACAATATTGACCTTATTTTGTAGATGACCAGAGCCCCCCAAAATGAACCTTGTATTGTAGATGACCAGACCCCCTCAAAATTGACCTTGTAGAGGGGGACCCCCCCAATAGAGACCTTGTAGATGACAAACAATGAGGAGACAAATTAAATACAATATTGACCTTATTTTGTAGCTGACCAGACGCCCCCAAAATTGACCTTGTATTGAAGATTACCAGACCCCCCCCCAAAAAAAATTAACCTTGTATTGTAGATGACCTGACCTCCCCCAAAATTGACCTTGTATTGTAGATGACCAGACCCCCCAATTTTGACCTTGTAGATGACAAAAACCATGAGGACACAAATTAAATACAATATTGACCTGGTATTGTAGATGACCAGACACCCCCCACCAAAAATTTTTTTTACCTTGTATTGTAGATGACCAAACCCCCCCCAAAATTGACCTTGTATTGTAGATGACCAGACCCCCCAAAATTGACCTTGTAGAGGGGGACCCCCCCATAGACACCTTGTAGATGACAAACCATGAGGAGACAAATTAAATACAATATTGACCTTATTTTGTAGATGACCAGACGCCCCCAAAATTGGCCTTTGTTTGGCCTCCCAAACCAAGGCCTCCCAAACAGCCAAACAAAGGCCTCCCAAACAGCCAAACAAAGGCCTCCCAGCCGGCCAAACAAACACACAAAAGGCCTCCCAGCCGGCCAAACAAACACACAAAAGGCCAAAACAGACGGCCAAACAAACACAAAAAAGGCCAAAACAGACGGCCAAACAAACACAAAAAAGGCCTCCCAGTCGGCCAAACAAACAAACCAAGGCCTCCCAGTCGGCCGGACAAACAAACCAAGGCCTCCCAGTCGGCCGGACAAACAAACCAAGGCCTCCCAGTCGGCCGGACAAACAAACCAAGGCCTCCCAGTCGGCCGGACAAACAAACCAAGGCCTCCCAGTCGGCCGGACAAACAAACCAAGGCCTCCCAGTCGGCCAAACAAACAAACCAAGGCCTCCCAGTCGGCCAAACAAACAAACCAAGGCCTCCCAGTCGGCCAAACAAACCAAGGCCTCCCAGTCGGCCAAACAAACAAACCAAGGCCTCCCAGTCGGCCAAACAAACAAACCAAGGCCTCCCAGTCGGCCAAACAAACAAACCAAGGCCTCCCAGTCGGCCAAACAAACCAAGGCCACCCAGTCGGCCAAACAAACAAACCAAGGCCACCCAGTCGGCCAAACAAACAAACCAAGGCCACCCAGTCGGCCAAACAAACAAACCAAGGCCTCCCAGTCGGCCAAACAAACCAAGGCCTCCCAGTCGGCCAAACAAACCAAGGCCTCCCAGTCGGCCAAACAAACCAAGGCCTCCCAGTCGGCCAAACAAACCAAGGCCTCCCAGTCGGCCAAACAAACCAAGGCCTCCCAGTCGGCCAAACAAACAAACCAAAGCCTCCCAGTCGGCCAAACAAACAAACCAAAGCCTCCCAGTCGGCCAAACAAACAAACCAAAGCCTCCCAGTCGGCCAAACAAACAAACCAAAGCCTCCCAGTCGGCCAAACAAACAAACCAAAGCCTCCCAGCCGGCCAAACAAACAAACCAAAGCCTCCCAGCCGGCCAAACAAAGGCTTCCCAGCCGGCCAAACAAAGGCTTCCCAGCCGGCCAAACAAAGGCTTCCCAGCCGGCCAAACAAAGGCTTCCCAGCCGGCCAAACAAAGGCTTCCCAGCCGGCCAAACAAAGGCTTCCCAGCCGGCCAAACAAAGGCTTCCCAGCCGGCCAAACAAACAAAGGCCTCCCAGCCGGTCAAACAAACAAAGGCCTCCCAGCCAGCCAAAGAAAAGTCTCCCAGTCAGCCAAAGAAAAGTCTCCCAGCCAGCCAAAGAAAAGTCTCCCAGCCAGCCAAAGAAAAGTCTCCCAGCCGGCCAAACACAAAAAAGGCCAAACAAACAAACCAAGGCCTCCCAGTCGGCCAAACAAACAAACCAAGGCCTCCCAGTCGGCCAAACAAACAAACCAAGGCCTCCCAGTCGGCCAAACAAACAAACCAAGGCCTCCCAGTCGGCCAAACAAACAAACCAAGGCCTCCCAGTCGGCCAAACAAACAAACCAAGGCCTCCCAGTCGGCCAAACAAACCAAGGCCTCCCAGTCGGCCAAACAAACCAAGGCCTCCCAGTCGGCCAAACAAACAAACCAAGGCCTCCCAGTCGGCCAAACAAACAAACCAAGGCCTCCCAGTCGGCCAAACAAACACACAAAAGGCCTCCCAGCCGGCCAAACAAACACACAAAAGGCCAAAACAGACGGCCAAACAAAAACTAAACAAAGGCCTCGCAGCCTGTCCAACAAACAAAGGCCTCCCAGCCGGTCAAACAAACAAAGGCCTCCCAGCCGGTCAAACAAACAAAGGCCTCCCAGCCGGTCAAAGAAAAGTCTCCGAGCCAGCCAAAGAAAAGTCTCCCAGCCGGCCAAACACAAAAAAGGCCAAACACAAAAAAGGCCAAAACAGACGGCCAAACAAACAAACCAAGGCCTCCCAGTCGGCCAAACAAACAAACCAAGGCCTCCCAGTCGGCCAAACAAACAAACCAAGGCCTCCCAGTCGGCCAAACAAACAAACCAAGGCCTCCCAGTCGGCCAAACAAACAAACCAAGGCCTCCCAGTCGGCCAAACAAACAAACCAAGGCCTCCCAGTCGGCCAAACAAACAAACCAAGGCCTCCCAGTCGGCCAAAAAACCAAGGCCTCCCAGTCGGCCAAACAAACCAAGGCCTCCCAGTCGGCCAAACAAACCAAGGCCTCCCAGTCGGCCAAACAAACCAAGGCCTCCCAGTCGGCCAAACAAACCAAGGCCTCCCAGTCGGCCAAACAAACAAACCAAAGCCTCCCAGTCGGCCAAACAAACAAACCAAAGCCTCCCAGTCGGCCAAACAAACAAACCAAAGCCTCCCAGCCGGCCAAACAAACAAACCAAAGCCTCCCAGTCGGCCAAACAAACAAACCAAAGCCTCCCAGCCGGCCAAACAAAGGCTTCCCAGCCGGCCAAACAAAGGCTTCCCAGCCGGCCAAACAAAGGCTTCCCAGCCGGCCAAACAAAGGCTTCCCAGCCGGCCAAACAAAGGCTTCCCAGCCGGCCAAACAAAGGCTTCCCAGCCGGCCAAACAAACAAAGGCCTCCCAGCCGGTCAAACAAACAAAGGCCTCCCAGCCAGCCAAAGAAAAGTCTCCCAGTCAGCCAAAGAAAAGTCTCCCAGCCAGCCAAAGAAAAGTCTCCCAGCCAGCCAAAGAAAAGTCTCCCAGCCGGCCAAACACAAAAAAGGCCAAACAAACAAACCAAGGCCTCCCAGTCGGCCAAACAAACAAACCAAGGCCTCCCAGTCGGCCAAACAAACAAACCAAGGCCTCCCAGTCGGCCAAACAAACAAACCAAGGCCTCCCAGTCGGCCAAACAAACCAAGGCCTCCCAGTCGGCCAAACAAACCAAGGCCTCCCAGTCGGCCAAACAAACAAACCAAGGCCTCCCAGTCGGCCAAACAAACAAACCAAGGCCTCCCAGTCGGCCAAACAAACAAACCAAGGCCTCCCAGTCGGCCAAACAAACACACAAAAGGCCTCCCAGCCGGCCAAACAAACACACAAAAGGCCAAAACAGACGGCCAAACAAAAACTAAACAAAGGCCTCGCAGCCTGTCCAACAAACAAAGGCCTCCCAGCCGGTCAAACAAACAAAGGCCTCCCAGCCGGTCAAACAAACAAAGGCCTCCCAGCCGGTCAAAGAAAAGTCTCCGAGCCAGCCAAAGAAAAGTCTCCCAGCCGGCCAAACACAAAAAAGGCCAAACACAAAAAAGGCCAAAACAGACGGCCAAACAAACAAACCAAGGCCTCCCAGTCGGCCAAACAAACAAACCAAGGCCTCCCAGTCGGCCAAACAAACAAACCAAGGCCTCCCAGTCGGCCAAACAAACAAACCAAGGCCTCCCAGTCGGCCAAACAAACAAACCAAGGCCTCCCAGTCGGCCAAACAAACAAACCAAGGCCTCCCAGTCGGCCAAACAAACAAACCAAGGCCTCCCAGTCGGCCAAAAAACCAAGGCCTCCCAGTCGGCCAAACAAACCAAGGCCTCCCAGTCGGCCAAACAAACAAACCAAAGCCTCCCAGTCGGCCAAACAAACAAACCAAAGCCTCCCAGTCGGCCAAACAAACAAACCAAAGCCTCCCAGTCGGCCAAACAAACAAACCAAAGCCTCCCAGCCCGCCAAACAAACAAACCAAGGCTTCCCAGCCCGCCAAACAAACAAACCAAGGCTTCCCAGCCCGCCAAACAAACAAAGGCTTCCCAGCCGGCCAAACAAACAAAGGCCTCCCAGTCGGACAAACAAACCAAGGCCTCCCAGTCGGCCAAACAAACAAACCAAGGCCTCCCAGTCGGCCAAACAAACCAAGGCCTCCCAGTCGGCCAAACAAACCAAAGCCTCCCAGTCGGCCAAACAAACAAACCAAAGCCTCCCAGTCGGCCAAACAAACAAACCAAAGCCTCCCAGTCGGCCAAACAAACAAACCAAAGCCTCCCAGTCGGCCAAACAAACAAACCAAAGCCTCCCAGTCGGCCAAACAAACAAACCAAAGCCTCCCAGTCGGCCAAACAAACAAACCAAAGCCTCCCAGTCGGCCAAACTAACAAACCAAAGCCTACCAGCCGGCCAAACAAAGGCTTCCCAGCCGGCCAGACAAACAAAGGCTTCCCAGCCGGCCAAACAAACAAAGGCTTCCCAGCCTTCCAAACAAACATACAAAGGCCTCCCAGCCGGCCAAACAAACAATACTTGAATTTCAGTGCAAATTCAAGTATTTCTATATACACACACATTTTTTAATTTAGTGCAAATTCAAGTATTTCTCTATCAATACACAAATACATACATATATACACACACTCTTGAATTTGCACTGTAATTCAAGAATTTCTAGATATACAAGACACACACACACACACACATAAAAGAAATGTATATATAGAAATACTTGAATTTGCACTGAAATTTAAGAATTTCTATATATATAACAAATGTATATATAGAAATACTTGAATTTGCACTGAAATTCAAGAATGAATATATATAACAAATGTATATATAGAAATACCTGAATTTGCACTGAAATTCAAGAATGAATATATATATAACAAATGTATATATATATAGAAATACCTAAATTTGCACTGAAATTCAAGAATGAATATATATATATAACAAATGTATATATAGAAATACCTGAATTTGCACTGAAATTCAAGAATGAATATATATATATATATAACAAATGTATATATAGAAATACCTGAATTTGCACTGAAATTCAAGAATGAATATATATATAACAAATGTATATATAGAAATACCTGAATTTGCACTGAAATTCAAGAATGAATATATATATGATATATATAGAAATACCTGAATTTGCACTGAAATTCAAGAATGAATATATATATATATATATATATATATATATATATATATCTGAATTTGCACTGAAATTCAAGAATGAATATATATATATGATATATATAGAAATATCTGAATTTGCACTGAAATTCAAGAATGAATATATATATATGATATATATAGAACTATCTGAATTTGCACTGAAATTCAAGAATGAATATATATATATGATATATATAGAAATATCTGAATTTGCACTGAAATTCAAGAATGAATACATATATAGAAATATCTGAATTTGCACTGAAATTCAATGAATATATATATATATATATATATATATATATATATATATATATATATATATATATATATATATGATATATATAGAAATATCTGAATTTGCACTGAAATTCAAGAATGAATATATATACATATATATGATATATATAGAAATACCTGAATTTGCACTGAAATTCAAGAATGAATATATATATATGATATATATAGAAATACCTGAATTTGCACTGATATTCAAGAATGAATATATATATATAGAAATACCTGAATTTGCACTGATTCAAGAATGAATATATATATATATAGATAGAAATACCTGAATTTGCACTGATATTCAAGAATGAATATATATATATATAGATAGAAATACCTGAATTTGCACTGATATTCAAGAATGAATATATATATATATAGAAATACCTGAATTTGCACTGATATTCAAGAATGAATATATATATATATATATAGAAATACCTGAATTTGCACTGATATTCAAGAATGAATATATATATATATATATATATATATATATATATATATATATATAGAAATACCTGAATTTGCACTGATATTCAAGAATACACACACACACGCACGCACGCACGCTAAGGCTCATAGAAAAGACGGAACACTTCCTAAGAAGGATGCGGTGGAAAGCACATTTTTTCCTGCACCCTGAAACAAAAGGAACGCAAAAGAAAACTTACGGATTCAAATCTACCAAGAACCCACCCACAGTTGAGGAACTAAAGGATTTTGAGAACGACATGCTCAAAATGATACAATCAGTCAAATTCAAGCCAGTCCGCAACCCACTCCTCACCAAGCTGAAAAATGACAAGGAGCGCATCAAGAAAGTAAACAACCTCATCATAGCTGCCGATAAAACCACAAACTTCTACAGAATGGACATACCAGAACATAACACCTTACTGGACAGAAGCATCACCAAATCATACAAAAAAGCACAACCCAACACTTTACAGAACATCCACCTGGAAAATAAAAGGATCGCGGCTGAACTGGACATTGAGGACAGGGTGGACGCCACAGCCAACAAGGAAGCCTTCATCACATTGAAGGACCACAAACCCAACTTTGCAAATAACCCAACATGCAGACTAATAAACCCAACTAAATCTGAAATAGGAAAAATCAGCAAAATAATCCTGGACAGAGTCAACACAAAAATCAAGGACAAAACACCACTCAACCAATGGAGAAATACAGCAGCAGTAATCAAATGGTTCAACAACATCCAAGACAAACAGCACAACTTTATCTCCTTCGATATCGAAGAATTTTACCCTTCCATCACGCAAGACCTACTGACTCAAGCACTAGACTTCGCCTCAATCACAGGCAACGAAAGAATCATCCACGCAAAAAACTCCATACTCATCCACAACAGTACACCATGGCAAAAAAAGAACAATTCAACATTTGACGTCACTATGGGAAGTTTTGACGGAGCAGAAACGTGTGAACTCGTTGGGAGTTTCCTCCTCTCCCAGCTCGCTAGCCTCAACCTGAACCTTGGTATTTACCGTGATGACGGACTGGCAGTGTGTCGCGCCTCGCTAAGGAGCAGCGAGAATACCAAGAAGCGCATATGCCAAATTTTCAAAGAGAACAGCCTACGGATCACGATTGAAGCCAACAAGCAAACAGTCACCTTCCTCGACGTCACTTTCAACCTGAGAAATAACAGCTACCAACCATTCACGAAATCCAACACAACACTCCAATACGTGCACCATGACAGCAACCACCCACCCACCACCACGAAAAGAATACCTACCGGAATTAATAAAAGGCTATCGATGCTGTCATCTAGCAAAGCTGAATTTGACCAAGCAACCCCCCGTACCAAAAAGCCCTTGATGAAAGCGGATACAATTTCACCCTCACCTATGAACCCACGCCAGGAAACCAACCAAAAAAGAACAGAAAACGAAACATCTGGTACAACCCCCCATACAGCAAAAACGTTTCAACTAACATTGGCCACAAATTCCTCACTCTGATTGACAAACACTTCCCCAAAGGCAACACCCTAAGAAAAGTATTCAACAAGAACATTAAATTGAGCTACAGCTGTATGAACAATATACGACAAATTATCTCAAACCACAACAAAACAATTGCAAATGAGCCGTCGGCCCCCGGACAGAGCGACCCCAAAACCAACAAAGGCTGCAACTGCCGCAAGAAACCTGATTGCCCTCTCAAAGGGGGGTGCTTACAAACATCAGTTGTTTACCAATCTAAGGTAACACGCAAGGACATTAACACATCCGACACATATGTAGGATTCACCGAGGGAGAGTTTAAAACCAGATGGAACATTCACAAGGCTTCTTTCAGGAACTAAAACCTGCGGAATACCACAGAACTCAGCAAACACATTTGGGACCTCAAAGACAATAATGTTGAATATTCAATAACATGGCAAATTCTTGCATCCAGCACACCTTACAATAGTGGTAATAAAAGATGCAACCTATGCTTGAAAGAGAAACTGTTTATTATATACCGTCCAGACCTGTCATCCCTCAACAAGCGCAGCGAAATTGTATCAGCATGCCGCCACAGACGGAAACACCTCCTAGGTAACACATGAGCCAATCACCACGCCCCTACGCCAGCCTGTACCCACCCACTCTGTGCCCTATATAAACCATGGTATGTGAATGCTCCCATTAAAATCTCCTGATGATTGAGGGAACCCCTCATGAAACAGGCCTGTAGAGATGAAGTAGTCTTGTGATTTTTTTTTCCACACACACATACAAAAGAAATGTATATAGAAATACTTGAATCTGCACTGATATTCAAGAATTTCTATATATAACAAATATATATATATCGAAATACCTGAATTTGCACTGATATTCAAGAATTTCTATATATATATATATATATATATATATATATATATATATATGAAATGTATACATAGAAATACCTGAATTTGCACTGAAATTCAAGTATTTCTTATGTGTACATCTACACAACCGTGCCAGAAACCTGAGGGTTGCAGGTTCGCTCCCCGCCTCTTACCATCTAAAAATCGCTGCCGTTGTGTCCTTGGGCGGGACACTTCACCCCCGGTGCCACTCACACCGGTGAATTGAATGACAGGTGGTGGTCGGAGGGGCCGTTGGCGCAAATTGCAGCCACACTTCCGTCAGTCTACCCCAGGGCAGCTGTGGCTATGAAAGTAGCTTACCACCACCAGGTGTGAACGAATGATGGGTTCTACATGTAAAGCGACTTTGGGTACTTAGAAAAGCGCTATATAAATCCCAGTTATTATTACATACACACATAAGAAACACTTTAATTTCAGTGCTTCTCCCGGAACAACCATTCTCCCGAATTTCCATCCGGCCCTGAGTGAGGACAGCCTGTCGTCACGTCCGCTTTTTGTGCCGGCCTCGTCACATTATAACATCTACGGCTTTTGGAGCTCAGTGCACCAACTGCACACATAAGAAGGAGACTATTATATATGTCTCTGTTATCCATAGGTTTATCTATAACCCATAAAGTAGGAAGGCACGGAGATATTTCTCAGCGTGTGTTTATTCCAGCCGGCACGTTAATTCACTGACACAACATCCAGATTCCCATCATGCATTGCTTCAAAAGTACGGCAAGTAGTGATGTCCAAACAAAGACTGACAATAGAACGAGGATGGACAATTCAACCCTAAACTCACTCCTTTCCCGCAAATTAAATTTCACCTATGCTACTTCAAAGGCTGTGCTACTGGCTGCAAAGCATTGCACTTTCAAATACAACAATGAGTAGAGTGTTGTGTATGTATATATATGTAAATTATATTAATTATTATATGTATAAGGAATACTTGAATTTGCATTGAAATTCAAGTATATCTTTTGTGTATATATATATAAATAAAATAAATACTTGAATTTCAGTGCAAATTCAAGTATTTCTTATATATAATAAAAGAAATACTTGAATTTCAGTGCAAATTCAAGTATTTCTTATATATACACATACATATATATACACACACACACACTACTCATTGTTGTATTTGAAAGTGCAATGCTTTGCAGCCAGTAGCACAGCCTTTGAAGGAGCATAGGTGAAATTTAATTTGCGGGAAAGGAGTGAGTTCAGGGTTGAATTGTCCATCCTCGTTCTATTCTGTCAGTCTTTGTTTGGACATCACTACTTGCCGTACTTTTGAAGCAATGCATGATGGGAATCCGGATGTTGTGTCAGTGTGTTAACGTGCCGGCTGGAATAAACACACGCTGAGAAATAGCTCCGTGCCTTCCTACTTTATGGGTTATAGATAAACCTATGGATAACAGAGACATATATAATAGTCTCCTTCTTGTGTGTGCAGTTGGTGCACTGAGCTCCAAAAGCCGTAGATGTTATAACGTGACTGGGCCGGCACAAAAAGCGGACATGACAGGCTGTCCTCACTCAAGCCCGGCTGGAAATCGAGAGAAATTCGGGAGAATGGTTGTTCCGGGAGAAGCACTGAAATTCAAGTATTTTTTATGTGTACATCTACATACACATATACACATAAGAAATACTTGAATTTCAGTGCTTCTCCCGGAACAACCATTCTCACAAATTTCCATCCGGCCCTGAGTGAGGACAGCCTGTCGTCACGTCCGCTTTTCGTGCAGGCCTCGTCACGTTATAACATCTACGGCTTTTGGAGCTCAGTGCACCAACTGCACACACAAGAAGGAGACTATTATATATGTCTCTGTTATCCATAGGTTTATCTATAACCCATAAAGTAGGCAGGCACGGAGCTATTTCTCAGTGTGTTTATTCCAGCCGGCACGTTAATACGCTGACACAACACCCAGATTCCCATCATGCATTGCTTCAAAAGTACGGCAAGTAGTGATGTCCAAACAAAGACTGACAGAATAGAACAAGGATGGACAATTCAACCCTGAACTCACTCCTTTCCTGCAAATTAAATTTCACCTATGCTACTTCAAAGGCTGTGCTACTGGCTGCAAAGCATTGCACTTTCAAATACAACAATGAGTAGGAGTGTTGTGTATGTATATATGTATATTATATTAAAAATATTATTATTATATGTATAAGGAATACTTGAATTTTCATTGAAATTCAAGTATATATTTTGTGTATATATATATATATATAAAATAAATACTTGAATTTCAGTGCAAATTCAAGTATTTCTTATATATAATCAAATAAATACTTGAATTTCAGTGCAAATTCAAGTATTTCTTATATATACATACATATACACACACACACTCTACTCATTGTTGTATTTGAAAGTGCAATGCTTTGCAGCCAGTAGCACAGCCTTTGAAGTAGCATAGGTGAAATTTAATTTGCGGGAAAGGAGTGAGTTCAGGGTTGAATTGTCCATCCTCATTCTATTCACTGTCAGTCTTCGTTTGGACATCACTACTTGCCGTACTTTTGAAGCAATGCATGATGGGAATCTGGATGTTGTGTCAGTGTGTTAACGTGCCGGCTGGAATAAACACACGCTGAGAAATAGCTCCATGCCTTCCTACTTTATGGGTTATAGATAAACCTATGGATAATAGAGACATATATAATAGTCTCCTTCTTGTGTGTGCAGTTGCGCACTGAGCTCCAAAAGCCGTAGATGTCATAACGTGACTGGGCCGGCACAAAAAGCGGACATGATGACACCTACAACATATTAAATAAAAACATAGAAAAAACTAGCAGCAGCGGTAAAGTTTAGATCCATGAAGGAAAGAAGTGAATGAATGTTTATAACTGAATACATTCACATATGCATACACATTTGTTTTCTTTTTTTCTTAATGAAGTAACGTTTATGACAACCTTTATCCAAAACACAATATAGAAGAGATATAGCATAATTCATAAGTTTTTTTTTTGTTAGTTTTTTTAAAACGCTTACAAAAAAGTCGGACCCCAAAAATGTACTGTGGGACCCCATTTTGAAAATTCCTAGCGCAAACACTGCTGTCAGAGGAGAAAACTGCTGTATTTAAATAAATATTTATAAAGCAAGTTCGAGTATTGGCAAATGTTCACCTAGTCCCGGCCTTGGCACGCATATACGTGTCCTCTTTTTGGGATTTCACAATATGGTCAGCCTAATTAAAGCAGCTAAGCACAAGATAGAAGCAACCCTTGACTAACACCCTCCCCCTTACACCTCCACGGATCATAAATAACCAAATGTTAATCAAACGGATTTCTAATGTATATAATTGTTGTTCTTATGCTATCTGAACTCACTATGTTCTCCTCATCCCACCCCCCGGATTGTAAATCATTCAATGTCTGATTAACTTGTGCGATGACTGTATTATGATGATAGTACATATATATTTGTGCCATGAATTGATTACGACTTAAACAAGTTGAAAAACTTATTGGGGTGTTACCATTTAGTGGTCAATTGTACGGAATATGTACTTAACTGTACAATCTACTAATAACAGTTTCAATCAATCAATCAATAGAAAGCACACGATAGAAAGCATCAACACATACAGTAGAAAGCAAGCGAAAAAGACCAAAGTATTAGTCACTGTGAATAAAAAACCGTCTTTTCAATCAATCAACAATAGAAAGCACATGATAGAAAGCAAGTGAAAAAGAGCAAAGTATAACTCACTGTGAACAAAACCCGTCCAATCCACATCTGTCACAAAAGAATAATGATGAAGCGCCGAAGGAGGAACTCGGGTGGAACTAAATAGAACTAATTAAACGAGCAACAGGTGTGCTCACAGGACACGGAGCAGATAGTAAAAGTGCCGTAAAAGACAGAGAGCAAACAGGAAACAGTAACAAAACAAGAGCACCAGGACAGGAAGTGATTTCAAACACAGTAAAAGCAAATATAACCAAAGTGTCAGTCGCACTTCTGACACACACACACATATATATATATATATATATATATATATATATATATATATATATATATATATATATATATATATATATATATATATATATATATATATATATATATATATATATATATATATATATGTAACGGGTATAAGAAATACTTTGATTATTTGAGTGAAATTCCTGCTAAAATATGTCTATTGTTTTGTTATGCAATGAGAGGTCCAATTGCGCCATCTGCTGGTACCTGAAAGTCTGTAAATATGACCGCAAACCGGAAGCTTATTAGTAGACTTCCTGTGCTCTGCTAATGGTAAGCCACGTTCTGATATTGCTCTGCAAAATATTATATATTACACTAAAGCTAACGTGAGATTTATTGTAAGATACACAGTTATTTAACAGCAGTTGAAATGCTATGTTGTGGAATTTTCGTTTTGAATTGGTTGTTGCTCACGTCAGATGTAACCCTAACCCTAACCCTAACCCACTCTAACCCTAACCCTAAACCCTAACCCTAACCCTAAAAAAATGTTTTAAGGTAAAAAAAAATTTTCAAGGTAAAATTTTTTTTTTCAAGGTAAAAAAATTTTTTCAAGGTAAAAAATGATTTTCAAGTTAAAAAAAATTTTTCAAGGTAAACATTTTTTTTCAAGGTAAAAAATGATTTTCAAGGTTAAAAAAAATGATTTTCAAGGTAAAAAATGATTTTCAAGGTAAAAAAAAATTTTAAGGTAAAAAAAATGTTCAAGGTAAAAAATATTTTTCAAGGTAAAAAATGATTTTCAAGGTAAAAAAAAATGATTTTCAAGGTAAAAAAAATTTCAAGGTAAACAATGATTTTCAAGTTAAAAAATGATTTTCAAGGTAAAAAAAATTTTTCAAGGTAAATTTTTTTTTTCAAGGTTAAAAATGATTTTCAAGGTAAAAAAAATGATTTTCAAGGTAAAAACTGATTTTCAAGGTAAAAACTGATTTTCAAGGTAAAAGTTGATTTTCAAGGCAAAAACTGATTTTCAAGGTAAAAACTGATTTTCAGGGTAAAAGTTGATTTTCAAGGCAAAAACTGATTTTCAAGGTAAAAACTGATTTTCAAGGTAAAAAATTATTTTCAATTTTAAAAAATTATTTCCAAGGTAAAAACTGATTTTCAAGGTAAAAATTGATTTTCAAGGTAAAAGTCTTTTTTCAAGGCAAAAACTGATTTTCAAGGTAAAAACTGATTTTCAAGGTCAAAAATTATTTTCAAGGTCAAAAATTATTTTCAATGTGAAAAATTATTTTCAAGGTAAAAGTTGATTTTCAAGGTAATAAAAACTGATTTTCAAGGTAAAAACTGATATTCAAGGTAAAAGTTGATTTTCAAGGCAAAAACAGATTTTCAAGGTAAAAGTTGATTTTCAAGGCAAAAACAGATTTTCAAGGTAAAAACTGATTTTCAAGGTAAAAGTTGATTTTCAAGGCATAAACTGATTTTCAAGGTAAAACAAAAAGATTTTCAAGGTAAAAGTTGATTTTGAATCTAGAAATATCTCCGCGAGTGCTTATTAAGGAATTTAGTGAGTCATAAACCTCCTCTTCAAGACTACTCTGCATTACTTTATTTTTATTTTTTCGAACTTTTTTGAATGCAAGAGAAGCCGTAACAAGTAAACAAACTTCACTGAAGACTTGAAAGACCAACCACGATCGCTCCGCACCGAGGACAGAAAGCAGCCGGCGGGCCGTGAGTAAAATCAGCTGATGACGTCATGAATGAATGAATGAATGAAAGTGTATGGAATCATTCCAACGCTATGGAAAGGAAAGTTGCAGATTGTGGATGTGAAATGCAATAAAACAGGATGTGGAAAGGACGTTTAAGAATGAAATAAGTGCACATTAAATTGAGCTGTGTGATTATCTGGAATGATGTCTGGCACACCTGAGACGGCAGCTGGACACGAGGACATGCTGAGAACGCGCAGAGGCAGACTGGGCGCGTGCACGAGGAGGCTAAATGAAATAAACACTTTGATGACTGATGTTAGAAATGCTGATAAAGTCAATGATGCATTTGAAGTATTTAAAGGAGCTGTGGATTCATTTAAAAATGCTCACAAATCTGTGCAATAATTCTTTTCAGAAGAGGAAAAGGAAAATGATTATTATGACTGGTATGAACCCAGAATAATACATTTGAATTATTTCATGAAAGATGTTGAAAGATGGAAAAGAGAAATTGCACAATCAAAATTTGGACCACTGGACAGCATATCAAATGTATCGCACAAATCAAAGTCTGCCACTGGATCAAAAGCCTCCAGATGTTCCTCAGTATCCTCAGAATTAAAAATGGCCAAAGCGGAAGAAGCTGCTGCACTGAAGGAAAAACACACCTTGCAACTGGAGGAAACAAAACTTAAAGCAAAGATGGAGCAAATGGAGTTGGAAGCAGACCTCGCAACATCAACTGCTAAAATACAAATCCTTCAAAGTGATTTCATTCATGAAAGTAATGAGGTGGCTCAGGAACCCATGACTGAGTATTATGATTCTCACCATGATACAGAAACTATGGAGAGCAATGTGGACTTTATAGAGTTCAGTGCAATGCCCAAGACCCCACTTCACCAAACCATCTTAAGTCTCCACAGACCTCTACTTAAAAGGAACACCAACACATCAGAAGATCTAAATAAACCTCAAAACAAAAACGCAACTGAAAAACACAAGACTCAGAGTGTAAATCAGACTCAAATAATAAATCACTCTGCACAAGATAATGTGGTTATTAATGCTGCTCATGAGAACTTGGATGTGGTTATTCAAAGACAAAGTGACATCGCAAAACTCATTGTCTCACAGCAAAATGTGTCTCTCCTACCAGCAAGAGAGATTTCTGTGTTTGATGGTAAGCCACTGGCATATCAGTCTTTCATCCATGCATTTGAACACTTGATTGAAGACAAGACTGAGAATAATCAAGACCGACTCTACTACCTTGAGCAGTTTACCTCTGGTTTGCCAAGAGACTTAGTTCGCAGCTGTTTGCACATGGAAGCCAGTAGGGGCTATAATGAAGCAAGACGCCTCTTAAAAGAACATTTTGGGAATGAGATGAAAATTTCAGGAGCTTACTTGGAAAAAGCCTTGAACTGGACAGCGATTAAAGCTGAGGATGGGGAAATGCTGCATGCATATGCACTGTATTTGAGAGGATGCTGTATGTAATGCAAGACTTACAGTATTTGGAGGAACCTAAGGCTAATTACATCCAAACTACCCTACAAACTCAGAGAAAAGTGGCGAAGCACAGCTTATGAGACACAACAGAGAACCGACAGGAGAATCAGATTTCACAACTTTGTGGATTTTGTGGAAAAGCATGCCAAAATGCTTTTGGGTTCGTTGTTTTGAGACATTCAGGACCATATAACAACAATGAAAATGCCTTTTTCAAGAAGCACAAGTGAACTAAAACCAATCAGAGGCAGGAACAGCAGCTTTGCTACTTCAGTAGCTGTGGATACAGAGCCAGCAGCATGCACTGTAAAACAATCATCTGTTCCACAACAACCTGCTCAAGCCACACCCAGTGGTATCATCCCTTCATGTGGATATTGTCATGGCAAACATGCTCTGATTGACTGCTCACAATTCAACACACAGTCACATGACAACAAGGTTGACTTTTTAAGAAGGCATGGATATTGTTTTGGTTGCCTACTAAAAGGTCATTTAAGCAAAAAATTGTAAAAGAAGATTAATGTGTCATGTTTGCAAAATGCAACATCCTACTGTACTTCATATTCCAAGTGAAAAAGGCCCAAAGCAGGAAAATCAAGCAAAGTCCACTGCTGAGACAGAAGAAACCCCTATAAGCAGTGCTCTTGTTTCAGCCGGTGATGCAAAGACTGTGCACTTGCAATCGTGCCAGTCAGAGTTAAGGCGGGAAAAGGGAACAGGTATGTTCAGACCTATGCCTTCCTCGATCCTGGCAGCACGGCAACATTTTGCACGGAGAATCTCATGGATCAACTGAATGTGAAAGGACGCAAAATAGAAATTATTTTTCAAACAATGGGACAGGAAAAGCCTGTAAAGACCTATGAGGTCAGAGGACTGGAGGTTGGAGACTTGGAAGGGTTCACATATCTGGACCTGTCGAAAGTGTACACACAGAGCAAGATACCGGTCTCAAAGAAAAACATCATCACAAAGGCTGACTTGAAGAGGTGGCCATATCTTGGTGGCATCGACTTAAAAGAAATTGAGGCAGATGTTGAACTTCTTATTGGGACTGATGTTCCTCAAGCAATGGAACCGTGGAATATAATAAACAGTCAAAAGAATGGACCATATGCAGTTCAAACCATACTGGGATGGGTGGTAAATGGACCACTCAGTCGCAGTGCTACAGAACATGCTGGGCCCACTGCAGTGTCAACTAACACAATCTCAGTAATTGAGCCTAAGGACCTCCTCATCAGACAATATAACCAGGATTTCTCTGAAAACATATGAGGAGAAAAATGAGATGTCAGTTGAGGATAAATGTTCTATGGAGATCACCTCAAGTTCAGTGTTTCTTAAAGATGGTCACGATCCTCGGCCACCGATCCAAGTCACACCTCAGGATAAGTTCAGAGAGAAAGAAAGACATCGGCATTCCTCCTCTTCTTCTTCCAAAAAAAAAGCCATGACTTGATAGGTTAGACAAGCATTGTGATAAATATTGTACTGTGTCAGTCTTAAGAGATGATCATTATGGAACAGATGTAGAGTGGGGGCATTAAACTTGGACCATGACATGATTTTCTTTTGCATGGATTCTAATTTGTGGAGGTAGCTAGGGAAGGTGTTACACCAGATGAGGTTCAAAGAGAGTTTTGTATAGAGTAAGTAGAGCTAATGACATATTGGAATGAGTTCTGTATTTACAGAATATATTTAACTCTACCATGTCACACATGTTTAAGTTTGTCTCTTGTCATTCAAAGGGCTTCCAAGGAAAAAGTGGACCCAAAGGAGACATTGTGAGTATCACTTTTGTTTGTGAATGATTGGAGCCTTCAATATGTCATGAACAGTGTTGGGTTAGTTACTGCAGAGCAGTAACTAGTTAAAATTACTAGTTACTTCATTTCAAAAGTAACTCAGTTACTAACTCAGTTACTTACACCAAAAAGTAATGCGTTACTGTGAAAAGTAACTATTTAGTTACTTCTTTTTTCTTCTTTTTTTTTTTTAAAGCTCCCATTAATGCCCTTTTAGCCTTCATTTCAGTACTGTTATTGCACTGGAGAATAATACAATCTGTTGATCAACTTGACATGCATTTGCATCACTCAACTCTGCTAAGCAATGTGCTCTACATACAACACACAAAGACAAAGATATCTTACAAAGGCCAATTTGTTTCTGGCCAGAACAAATTGACAAAACTATTTTAAATAGCTGCAACATAACGTACATAAGTAACAAACAGCATAATAACAACATAGATGTAAACCAAGAAAGGCACACACTACATACACAAAGCCTAACCAGGCATTTTCTTTACTGAGCAAACCTCTTTATTGTCGGCCATAAACACATCACCAAAACATTAGTAAAAAAAATGATATCTAGCAAAAGTGGTCATTTTCTGCAGTACAAACCAGACCAAAAGCTACTTTGTTATATCAACAGCAGCCACTCGCTCTTTCTCACGTGTGCCAACACTTGCACATATGGCACTTAGCCAGTGATGCGTTTACAGCCACACAAAAAGTCAGACAACTCCAACACCACACATAAAGTGTAATTCCAGGTCGTTACACTATGATTTACCAATCAAATGTGTGCTTATTCTAGTGTCATTTATTAGGAATCTTAATTTATAAATATTAATTATTAAATGCTGTTAGTATATTAAATAAATACTAATAAAAATATATTTTTTACAAACAGGAAGTTGCAGGAATGTACACATGATCCCCTGCTTACATCTCATTGTGCAACATGTGAATGTTTTAATGGGAACTAAATGAAAGGGGTGCAAACTATTTCCAAAGCAGGACCTCCACCCAGACAAACAATACAAGTACACAGTTCATGAAAAACAATATTTGTTGTTATTGTCATTGTAAGTGGGCCTAAACACTTATATTAGAAATGGAAATGACTGCTGTCATTTGATTATAATAATAAGAGAATGTTGTCTGTCTATCTGTGTTGGCCCTGTGATGAGGGGGGGACTTGTCCAGGGTTGAAGGGAGACCCTGGTGTGGAGGGGCTGGCTGGTGAGAAAGGTGAAAAGGTAAGAGCAGTCATTTGAAGTTGACCTGTTGATATTTAAATGTTGAAAGCAAAGACAAATATATTATTTGACTGAGACCCCTTTTGGGTCCCCAGGACTTCTAATAATTCTCAAGGATAGTTAAAAACTACAAATATCAAAATGGCCTCTGCATTCGTTAACTTTTCAGTGTGGTCAAGTTTTGGACATCCCTGGTTTAGGACTGGTCTTCTGTGCTCACGAGCAACCTGGTCCATGATGCTTGGGATGGCTTCAAAACAGCGTTGCTAACGATACTAAATGACATGATGATGGCTCCCGTGAGAACAGCTCTGAACCATGGATGAATGCGGACTTATTAGCTGCCATAAAAGACAGAAAATACTCTGAATACCAAAAGTGTAAAACAGAAGTAGATAAACAACTCAATAATAACCTCAAATCACTCCTTTCAACACTCAAAAAGCAATGCAATAAATTAAGAAATAAGACAACCAAGCTGACTAAATCCTTAAAAAAAATGACATTAATGACAAAATAGAGGAAAACACAAATAAGCCACGTGAGCTCTGGAAAATCCTCAACAAGCAGCTTCCTGGTTGCAGCCAGAAACTTCAAACCAGACTCACCAACATCAACATAGCTGCTTGAGAAAGGTTTTTCTTAAACTGTTCAACAATTTGCTCAGGCATTTGTTGACAAAGTGGTGACCCTCGCCCCATCCTTGTTTGTGAATGACTGAGCATTTCATGGGAATCTACTTTTATACCCAATCATGGCACCCACCTGTTCCCAATTAGCCTGCACACCTGTGGGATGTTCCAAATAAGTCTTTGATGAGCATTCCTCAACTTTATCAGTATTTATTGCCACCTTTCCCAACTTCTTTGTCACGTGTTGCTGCCATCAAATTCTAAAGTTAATGATTATTTGCAAAAAAAAAATGTTTTATCAGTTTGAACATCAAATATGTTGTCTTTGTAGCATATTCAACTGAATATGGCTTGAAAATGATTTGCAAATCATTGTATTCCGTTTATATTTACATCTAACACAATTTCCCAACTCATATGGAAACGGGGTTTGTACATGCTCCCTAAAATCCACAAGGAGCCAGACAAGTGGAGCAAGCCCCAGGAGATCCCTCCGGGCCGACTCATTGTGTCTGACTGCGGCAGCGAGACGTACAGAACGGCAGAGTTCATCGACCATTTTTTAACGCCGCTCTCCGTTCTGCACGACAGCGACCTCAGGGATATTTAGGATTTTATGGATCAAATCAAGAATGTTTGCATTCCCCCAGATGCCATCTTGTTTACCATCGACATTGACAGCCTGCATACAAACATTGACATCAGGCTGTCAAAAATGTCTTCCGCAGGCACCGTGACGTCAGCAGGCCCGAAAAGGAGCTCTTGCAGCTTCTCGAAATTAATTTGAGGAGAAACGATTTTGAGTTCGATGGTCGTTTCTACCTCCAAATTAAGGGCACTGCTATGGGCAAGAAATTTGCGCCAGCGTATGCCAACATTTTTATGGCAGAGTGGGAGACCTCTGCCTTGGCCGCCTGCCCAAAACGTCCTCTCCACTACTTCCGGTACCTGGATGACATCTGGGGTGTCTGGACCCATTCCAGTGAGGAGTTCAGCGTGTTCTTAAACGCGCTGAACACTCACAATAAAAATATTACCATCAAGAATTTCCCCAAGGGGACCATTAAATCTAAATCTAAATCTAAGTCGACCACGAGCAGCACATCCGTCGACTTTTTGGACACCACGACATTCAAGAGTCAACACGCAACACTTGGACATCAGGGTGTTCTTCAAGGAGACCGACACCCACGCGCTCCTCTACAAAAGCAGCTTCCACCCCAAGCACACCTTTGCGGGGTTGGTGAAATCCCAATTGTTGAGGTTTCATCGTGTCTGCACCAGAAGGGAGGACTTCCTGACGGCCTCGAGAACTCTCTTTTTTGCCCTTAAGGGGAGGGGCTACTCCAGGTCCTTCCTCAGACGGCAGTTGAGGATCTTCTTGGACCCGAAGGGGCCTCCCCCTGGGACAGATCTGAACACCACCTACTCTCCCTCGGCCGTACGGGTCACCAGGAAGGTCAAAAACAACTTCCGGACCTTCGTGGAGAGTAGTGGGAGGCTGCCGGGGCGCTACGTGGTGCCGGCCTACCGTAAGAACCCCAACTTGAATGATCTGCTGGTCAGGGCCAGGGTCAGCTCATTGAGAGACCCGCCCGCCACTCGGAGGGACACCCTTGTCCACCACTCACCATGGTTGGTGAACCCCCACAACTGCAAGGTTTTCCAGCCGTTGTGCCGTGGTGGCCGACACACCCGGAACTGTGTGTACGTGAGTCGGTGTCAAGGATGTGGCGATATGTACGTGGGCGAGACGGGCAATACCTTAGCTAGGAGATTCGCCCAACACAAGTACAACATCGTTAGACACAAAAATACCTACACTCAACCGGTTGAGCACTTTGTCCGGGCGACTGTCATTGAGATGGATCCCAAATGGAGCCTCGCCCAACGTCACAGGGCGGAGCTCCTGTGGGTCACCAAGTTGGGCACCAGACATCCGGGGGGTTAAATGAGGTGTGAGTGTGAGCCCGTTGGATTGTCGATGGACCGTGTACATTCCCTTTTTACTTCCCTTCTTTATTTTCCTTATATCCCTCACCCCACCTCTTCCCTAACCTTAACCATTTCCTTTCTCTATGCCTAAACCTACCCACAAACCTAACCCTAACCAACCCTCTTTCTTTATCCCTAACCCCAACCCTAACCCTATAACCCCTAACCCTAAGTTGAAAAGGATTTGTTGTACCGGTATTCTCTTTTTATTTACCATTTACACACCGTGACAACTTCACTGCTTTTGGCTTTTATAGTTTATGAAGTGTTGAGTGCAAAAAAGTCCACAAAAGCCTGGGTAGGAAACAAGTGTCTTTATTATGCTATCAATAAGTGTGCTATGTACACTTCAGTAACAAAAGAAAAGCAAAGCACATTTGGACTACAAACTGCACGTCTGTGATTGCTTCAGCACATTTGGAGCGTCTATAAAAAGAAAAAAAATCAATTACTCTTGCTAACAAAAACATTTACAAATCAATAAATATGAAACAAAAACAAAACGTGAAGACCATTCGACACGTTTTCACAGCTCATGTGCAAATCCTCGACAGCGGCGCTCGCGAGAAAGTTAACTATAAGGAAGGAAGGCTGAGAAACATGAAAGAATATTCAAGTCCGACAGGATTATGTTTGATTCCCAAAGTGTTGACACAAAGTGTTACCATAAATACGCTCATGAACGCAACAAAAGCGGGCTAATAAAGTAAATATTTGAGTCAACTACGCCAGACAAGAACTTGCTATTATTTACAGCCTAAAAATATATACTTTTTTATTTATTCCCTTACTTTTGAAAGAAACCACTTCATACCAATGACATCATTCACACTAGTTTCACTTTTATTTCATCAAAAACTGCATACATCGCATCTTAGCAACATTCAAATGAACAAAGTGGGCTCTTTTCAGAAGAGATATCATTTGAACTTTGTGTAAAATTGTTTAAAAAAGTCAACGTTGTGGAAAATGATTTGAAAAAAGTTAACAGATGAATTGTAGCTAGTGTTGATCATCCTGGCATATTTACTCAGATGCTTTTGCTCAAATAAATAAATCAAGTATTTATTAAATAGAAATTTAAAATTATTTGCAAAAATTAAACAGATGAATTGTAGCTAGTGTTGATCATCCTGGCATATTTACTGAGATGCTTTTGCTCAAATAAATAAATGAAATAGATATTAAATCAGGAGGGTAAAATGATTGAAAAGGATTTGAGATAAGTAAAGAAATGAATTGTAGTTAGTGTTGATAATCCTGGCATATTTACTGAGATGATTTTGCTCAAATTCCATCCATCCATCCATCTTCTTCCGCTTATCCGAGGTCGGGTCGCGGGGGCAGCAGCCTAAGCAGGGAAGCCCAGACTTCCCTCTCCCCAGCCACTTCGTCCAGCTCCTCCCGGGGGATCCCGAGGCGTTCCCAGGCCAGCCGGGAGACATAGTCTTCCCAGCGTGTCCTGGGTCTTCCCCGTGGCCTCCTACCGGTCGGACGTGCCCGAAACACCTTCCTAGGGAGGCGTTCGGGTGGCATCCTGACCAGATGCCCGAACCACCTCATCTGGCTCCTCTCCATGTGGAGGAGCAGCGGCTTTACTTTGAGCTCCCCCCGGATGACAGAGCTTCTCACCCTATCTCTAAGGGAGAGCCCCGCCACTCGGCGGAGGAAACTCATTTGGGCCGCTTGTACCCGTGATCTTGTCCTTTCGGTCATGACCCAAAGCTCATGACCATAGGTGAGGATGGGAACGTAGATCGACCGGTAAATCGAGAGCTTTGCCTTCCGGCTCAGCTCCTTCTTCACCACAACGGATCGATACAGCGTCCGCATTACTGAAAACGCCGCACCGATCCGCCTGTCGATCTCACGATCCACTCTTCCCCCACTCGTGAACAAGACTCCGAGGTACTTGAACTTGATTTTGCTCAAATTAATAAATCAAATAGTTATTAAAGAGCTCCCTATGTGTGACAACATTTTCAAATGAAGAATTTGTGTAAATGAAAATACAGTTTTGTATAGTATTAATGTGTAGATAAAAATGACTTTTTTCCTGTTGGACTTTTATCGGCCCTGGTAAAGAGTTTCAATTCTGCTTCGGGTCAGACAAAGTTTGCAGCGTGAGGCCGTTTGTTCCACGCCTGCTGCAGCAAAACCAAACCACCGACAACACTTTTCTTTTCTTTGGAGCAAACGTCTGGTTTGCGTTAGCGTCAGCCATATTTTGCCAGCCGTGTGTGTGACTCTGTCTAAAGAAAAGAAAAAAACATGGATTTTGGAAAGTGAAATGAATGGATGAAATGGATTTATCAGCCAGGCCGAGAAGAAATCAAATGGCGAACATTTGGCAAGAGAGGCGTGGCCTGAGAGCGCCGCCCGAGTGTGCAAACATAAGTGATTGTACCATTATTAGTTCTACGTGATGTTTCATCGCTCGTTGCCAAGAAGATGCGCTTCATGCCGGATGCTCCCGCCGCACCCACACGCCCGTGTCCTGGTCCAACATGGCCGCTGCCCGGCTTCCCTCCAGAGACAGCGGCGCCAGCGAAGCCTCCAGGTCGGTCCTGGCGGGCGCCCGCGAGCGTCGTGCTAGCTCCTCGTCCTCGTCGCTCAGGATGTCCGTCTCCTTGTCGGGGTCTTCGTACTCTTTCAGGTCAAACTGCTCCTCCACCCAGCGGTCCGTGTCGCCCGACTCCTCTGACGTCTGCCGCGCTCGCTCGCCGTCTTGAGGCGAGGCCGAGTCCCGCTCGGGCTCGCCGTCGAGAACCATGTCGGTGTCGATGGTGAAGCGGTTCCTCACCAGCTTCCTGCGTCCTAACGTCCGCGTTGGTGCCGACGCTGCCGGGACAATCACATGACAACTTTTTGCTTCCACTCCATCCTAAAGACAGCAAACTGACTCTTCTTACATGCGAGACATAACCTGATCATATGATATAGCATGCTCAATGTGAGACATAACCTCATTAAATGATATTGCTCAATGTGAGACATAACCTTAACAAATGATATTGCTCAATGTGAGACATAACCTTAACAAATGATATTGCTCAATGTGAAACATAACATGATCACATGATATAGCATGCTCAATGTGAGACATAACCTCATTAAATGATATTGCTCAATGTGAGACATAACCTTAACAAATGATATTGCTCAATGTGAAACATAACATGATCACATGATATAGCATGCTCAATGTGAGACATAACCTCATTAAATGATATTGCTCAATGTGAGACATAACCTTAACAAATGATATTGCTCAATGTGAGACATAACCTTAACAAATGATATTGCTCAATTTGAGACATAACCTCATTAAATGATATTGCTCAATGTGAGACATAACCTTAAAAAAATATATTGATTAATGTGAGACATAAGGTGATCAAATGGTTTTGCTCAATGTGAGACATAAGGTGATCAAATGATGTTGCTCAATGTGAGACATAAGGTGATCAAATGATATTGCTCAATATGAGACATAATATGATCAAATATTTTCATCTACATTGAAACTTCTGACCTTTCACTTGTTCTATAATGTCATCATTAGGAAGTAAGAAAATAAGAATACACTTTGATTTGCTGCAGTGATATATATATATATTTTCTAAAGAATCATTACTTTTTTTTAAATTCCTAGTTACAAATATGTTTTTCTCGTTCAGAAAAATCAATTCAAATTGTAATTTTTTTTTAATAAGAATATTTTGAAAATGTATTCTGATTTTTAGAATAATATTTTTTTTAAGATTATTATATTTTTTTTAAGAATTGTGATTATAAAAATAAAAAAATCTTATTTAAATATTTCTTTTTTCGAACAATACATTTTTTAAAAGTGTATTATAAAAAAAGGTATATTTTTTTTTAAATAAATAGCTTTTTGAATATGGATTGTTCTAAATAAAACAAAAACGTGTTTTTATTCAGAATCAAATTCCAAAAAGATTCTTATTAAAAAAGAAACAATCTTGAAACATTTTTTATGAAAATCTTTTTGAAAATGGATTCTTATTGAAAAAAAAAACCAAGACCAGAAAAGTTATTAATCACTGGTCACTTTTTTGGGGAAACAGAATGTAAAAGTCCCGCGCTGCTGCGTCTTCTTATACTCTGGCAGACGGGCTGTTTCTGAAGCCATCTACCGTACACAGTTGGAAGGACAAGCTCCATTCCCACACAGTCCCATAATCATGTGTTTATGAGCAGCACCTGTATTAGTGTGACAAGGCTGAGGCAGCTCACCTGCACGGTTGATGACGGGCCGAGCGCCCTTCAGAGCACAAAGACGCTTCCCTCCGAAGGGCACGTACTGCTGGCTGAGGGGAAGACTCTCCGTCTTCAGCAGCTGCCGCCGGTGCTTCTCTCGCAGGATGGAGTGCACCGTCTTCAGCAGGTCCTTGCGGCTCTCTGCCGAGCTGAGGGACACACCGTTAGCACCATGCCGCTAAAGAGGACACAAGATGGCGCTAAAGAGGACACAAGATGGCGCTAAAGACGCTAAAGACGACACAAGATGGTGATAAAGACGCTAAAGAGGACACAAGATGGAGCTAAAGACACTAAAGAGGACACAAGATGGTGATAAAGACACTAAAGAGGACACAAGATGGTGATAAAGACGCTAAAGAGGACACAAGATGGAGCTAAAGACACTAAAGAGGACACCAGATGGTGATAAAGACACTAAAGAGGACACAAGATGGTGATAAAGACACTAAAAAGGACAAAAGATGGAGCTAAAGATGCTGAAGAGGACAAAAGATGGCGCTAAAGATGCTAAAGTGGACACAAGATGGTGATAAAGACACTAAAAAGGACACAAGATGGTGATAAAGACACTAAAAAGGACAAAAGATGGCGCTAAAGATGCTAAAGAGGACACAAGATGGCGCTAAAGACGCTAAGGAGGAATGGAGATGGTGGTAAAGACACTAAAAAGGACACACAATGGTGGTAAAGACACTAAAGAGGACACAAAATGGTGGTAAAGACACTAAAAAGGACACAAAATGGTGTTAAAGACGCTGAGGAGGAATGGAGATGGTGGTAAAGACACTAAAAAAACACAAAATGGTGGTAAAGACACTAAAGAGGACACAAAATGGTGGTAAAGACACTAAAAAGGACACAAAATGGTGGTGAAGACGCTAAAGAGGACACAAAATGGTGGTAAAGAGGCTAAGGAGAATTGAAGATGGTGGTAAAAGACGCTATAGAGGACACAAAATGGTGGTAAAGACGCTAAAGAGGAATGAAGATGGTGGTAAAAGACGCTAAAGAGGACACAAAATGGTGGTAAAGACACTAAAGAGAACACAAGATGGTGGTGAAGACGCTAAAGAGAGACAGTAAAGAGAGACACAAGATGGTGGTGAAATAGCTTGATCCTCACCTACAACACAGCTGGAATGTTCTTTCTGGCCTTCCCTCAGATTCAGACTTGGTGTGGACGATCTCACACACGGACGTTCCTTCGCCATCTGAGAGAAAAATAAGTCACATGACTGCAGACCACCACAATGCAAGAAGTCACATGACTGCAGACCACCACAATGCAAGAAGTCACATGACTGCAGACCACCACAATGCAAGAAGTCACATGACTGCAGACCACCACAATGCAAGAGGTCACATGACTGCAGACCACCACAATGCAAGAAGTCACATGACTGCAGACCACCACAATGCAAGAAGTCACATGACTGCAGACCACCACAATGCAAGAAGTCACATGACTGCAGACCACCACAATGCAAGAAGTCACATGACTGCAGACCACCACAATGCAAGAAGTCACATGACTGCAGACCACCACAATGCAAGAGGTCACATGACTGCAGACCACCACAATGCAAGAAGTCACATGACTGCAGACCACCACAATGCAAGAAGTCACATGACTGCAGACCACCACAATGCAAGAAGTCACATGACTGCAGACCACCACAATGCAAGAAGTCACATGGCTGCAGACCACCACAATACAAGAAGTCACATGACTGCAGACCACCACAATACAAGAAGTCACATGACTGCAGACCACCACAATGCAAGAAGTCACATGACTGCAGACCACCACAATACAAGAAGTCACATGACTGCAGACCACCACAATGCAAGAAGTCACATGACTGCAGACCACCACAATACAAGAAGTCACATGACTGCAGACCACCACAATGCAAGAAGTCACATGACTGCAGACCACCACAATACAAGAAGTCACATGACTGCAGACCACCACAATGCAAGAAGTCACATGACTGCAGACCACCACAATGCAAGAAGTCACATGACTGCAGACCACCACAATACAAGAAGTCACATGACTGCAGACCACCACAATGCAAGAAGTCACATGACTGCAGACCACCACAATGCAAGAGGTCACATGACTGCAGACCACCACAATGCAAGAAGTCACATGACTGCAGACCACCACAATGCAAGAAGTCACATGACTGCAGACCACCACAATACAAGAAGTCACATGACTGCAGACCACCACAATACAAGAAGTCACATGACTGCAGACCACCACAATGCAAGAAGTCACATGACTGCAGACCACCACAATACAAGAAGTCACATGACTGCAGACCACCACAATGCAAGAAGTCACATGACTGCAGACCACCACAATACAAGAAGTCACATGACTGCAGACCACCACAATGCAAGAAGTCACATGACTGCAGACCACCACAATGCAAGAAGTCACATGACTGCAGACCACCACAATACAAGAAGTCACATGACTGCAGACCACCACAATGCCAGAAGTCACATGACTGCAGACCACCACAATGCAAGAAGTCACATGACTGCAGACCACCACAATACAAGAAGTCACATGACTGCAGACCACCACAATGCAAGAAGTCACATGACTGCAGACCACCACAATACAAGAAGTCACATGACTGCAGACCACCACAATGCAAGAAGTCACATGACTGCAGACCACCACAATACAAGAAGTCACATGACTGCAGACCACCACAATGCAAGAAGTCACATGACTGCAGACCACCACAATGCAAGAAGTCACATGACTGCAGACCACCACAATACAAGAAGTCACATGACTGCAGACCACCACAATGCAAGAAGTCACATGACTGCAGACCACCACAATGCAAGAGGTCACATGACTGCAGACCACCACAATGCAAGAAGTCACATGACTGCAGACCACCACAATGCAAGAAGTCACATGACTGCAGACCACCACAATACAAGAAGTCACATGACTGCAGACCACCACAATACAAGAAGTCACATGACTGCAGACCACCACAATGCAAGAAGTCACATGACTGCAGACCACCACAATACAAGAAGTCACATGACTGCAGACCACCACAATGCAAGAAGTCACATGACTGCAGACCACCACAATACAAGAAGTCACATGACTGCAGACCACCACAATGCAAGAAGTCACATGACTGCAGACCACCACAATGCAAGAAGTCACATGACTGCAGACCACCACAATACAAGAAGTCACATGACTGCAGACCACCACAATGCCAGAAGTCACATGACTGCAGACCACCACAATGCAAGAAGTCACATGACTGCAGACCACCACAATACAAGAAGTCACATGACTGCAGACCACCACAATGCAAGAAGTCACATGACTGCAGACCACCACAATACAAGAAGTCACATGACTGCAGACCACCACAATACAAGAAGTCACATGACTGCAGACCACCACAATACAAGAAGTCACATGACTGCAGACCACCACAATACAAGAAGTCACATGACTGCAGACCACCACAATACAAGAAGTCACATGACTGCAGACCACCACAATACAAGAAGTCACATGACTGCAGACCACCACAATGCAAGAAGTCACATGACTGCAGACCACCACAATGCAAGAAGTCACATGACTGCAGACCACCACAATACAAGAAGTCACATGACTGCAGACCACCACAATGCAAGAAGTCACATGACTGCAGACCACCACAATGCAAGAGGTCACATGACTGCAGACCACCACAATGCAAGAAGTCACATGACTGCAGACCACCACAATGCAAGAAGTCACATGACTGCAGACCACCACAATACAAGAAGTCACATGACTGCAGACCACCACAATACAAGAAGTCACATGACTGCAGACCACCACAATGCAAGAAGTCACATGACTGCAGACCACCACAATACAAGAAGTCACATGACTGCAGACCACCACAATGCAAGAAGTCACATGACTGCAGACCACCACAATACAAGAAGTCACATGACTGCAGACCACCACAATGCAAGAAGTCACATGACTGCAGACCACCACAATGCAAGAAGTCACATGACTGCAGACCACCACAATACAAGAAGTCACATGACTGCAGACCACCACAATGCCAGAAGTCACATGACTGCAGACCACCACAATGCAAGAAGTCACATGACTGCAGACCACCACAATACAAGAAGTCACATGACTGCAGACCACCACAATGCAAGAAGTCACATGACTGCAGACCACCACAATACAAGAAGTCACATGACTGCAGACCACCACAATACAAGAAGTCACATGACTGCAGACCACCACAATACAAGAAGTCACATGACTGCAGACCACCACAATACAAGAAGTCACATGACTGCAGACCACCACAATACAAGAAGTCACATGACTGCAGACCACCACAATACAAGAAGTCACATGACTGCAGACCACCACAATGCAAGAAGTCACATGACTGCAGACCACCACAATGCAAGAAGTCACATGACTGCAGACCACCACAATACAAGAAGTCCCATGACTGCAGACCACCACAATACAAGAAGTCACATGACTGCAGACCACCACAATGCAAGAAGTCACATGACTGCAGACCACCACAATGCCAGAAGTCACATGACTGCAGACCACCACAATGCAAGAAGTCACATGACTGCAGACCACCACAATGCAAGAAGTCACATGACTGCAGACCACCACAATGCAAGAAGTCACATGACTGCAGACCACCACAATGCAAGAAGTCACATGACTGCAGACCACCACAATGCAAGAAGTCACATGACTGACCTGCGTTAGCTAGCGCGCGCACTTGCAGGGCGTGTGTGGGGATCATGTGACGATATCGGAAGGCGTCTTTTTCTTCGGAAGACATCGACGCTCGATGAGAGCCACCCTTCAAGTTAAAATAACTTTATTCACTTCCAAGTTCAGAGCTTTTATTGTGAAATGAGGACTTGAAGATACTCACTATCTTCTTTTTCTGTTTGGAGCCGTCCTTGCACACGAACACCACCGCTGTCTTGAAGACTGCAAGGAAATATATTGATTATTCCTTAAAGTCACAAGGAAATATATTGATTATTCCTGAAAGTCACAAGGAAATATATTGATTATTCCTTAAAGTCACAAGGAAATATATTGATTATTCCTTAAAGTCACAAGGAAATATATTGATTATTCCTGAAAGTCACAAGGAAATATATTGATTATTCCTGAAAGTCACAAGGAAATATATTGATTATTCCTTAAAGTCACAAGGAAATATATTGATTATTCCTTAAAGTCACAAGGAAATATATTGATTATTCCTTAAAGTCACAAGGAAATATATTGATTATTCCTTAAAGTCACAAGGAAATATATTGATTATTCCTAAAGTGACCAGGAAATATTGATTATTCCAAAAGAGACAAGGAAATATTGATTATTCCTAAAGCGACAAAAAAATATTGATTATTTGAAAAGAGACAAGGAAATATTGATTATTCCTAAAGTGACAAATACATATAGATTATTCCAAAAGAGAGAAATAAATATTGATTATTCCAAAAGTGATGAATAAATATAGATTATTCCAAAAGAGAGAAATAAAAATTGATAATTCCTAAAGTGACAAATACATATAGATTATTCCAAAAGAGAGAAATAAATATTGATTATTCCAAAAGTGATGAATAAATATAGATTATTCCAAAAGAGACAAAAAAATATTGATTATTCCAAAAGTGATGAATATCGATTGTTCCTAAAGTGACAAATAAATATTGATTATTTGAAAAGTGCCAGAACAAGCAGGTGTGAGCGTGTCATACCAAAAGTGGCCACCGGGGGTTCTTTCTTCCACTTCCCCAAGGAAGCAGGTGGGTTGATCCAGGACACGCAGGTGTGCAGCAGCAGGTCTCCCATGGACAAGTCCGCCACCTGACCGTCATGACGTCATCAGTCAATCCCTATTTTCTTTCATCCGTCTTTTTGCTCACCTCCTTCTTGTCCGTGCTCTGCTCGGTGATGAGCTGGTCGAACACGGCGCCGAACTCCTCGTGGATCTTCTGCATCTCGTTGATGTGGCTGGCCACCTTGTTCATGGCCTTCATGGCGACTAGAGGACAGGCGAGGACGGTTAGTTGTGCAGGCGTCAGACGTCAGAGGCGGCCACGCTCCTCACCGTCCAGGTGGTAATGCTCCTCGCTGTCCGGGTCAGTGAGCGAGTACAGTTCCTTGAGCAGGAGAGGATACTTCAGCACTCTCTGGATGGGCTTGATCAGGTACGACTCCAGTGTGGACGAGTGCTGCTGCTTGGGGTTGCGCTCGTCCAGGAAGGCCTTGAAGTCGCCATCGCTCTTGGCTGACAACCACATATCGCACTTGATATCACACGCAAGTAAACACACTGCAGGATTGTTGGAGTATAACGTGGGAACCACTAAATATTTGTGGAGTATAACGTGTGAACCACTAAATATTTGTAGAGTATAACGTGAGAACCACTAAATATTTGTGGAGTATAACGTGGGAACCACTAAATATTTGTGGAGTATACGTGGGAACCACTAAATATTTGTGGAGTATACGTGGGAACCACTAAATATTTGTGGAGTATAACGTGTGAACCACTAAATATTTGTAGAGTATAACGTGAGAACCACTAAATATTTGTGGAGTATAACGTTGGAACCACTAAATATTTGTGGAGTATAACGTGGGAACCACTAAATATTTGTGGAGTATAACGTGGGAACCACTAAATATTTGTGGAGTATAACGTGAGAACCACTAAATATTTGTAGAGTATAACGTGTGAACCACTAAATATTTGTAGAGTATAACGTGGGAACCACTAAATATTTGTGGAGTATAACGTGGGAACCACTAAATATTTGTGGAGTATAACGTGTGAACCACTAAATATTTGTAGAGTATAACGTTGGAACCACTAAATATTTGTGGAGTATAACGTGGGAACCACTAAATATTTGTGGAGTATAACGTGGGAACCACTAAATATTTGTGGAGTATAATGTGGGAACCACTAAATATTTGTGGAGTATAACGTGGGAACCACTAAATATTTGTGGAGTATAACGTGGGAACCACTAAATATTTGTGGAGTATAACGTTGGAACCACTAAATATTTGTGGAGTATAACGTGGGAACCACTAAATATTTGTGGAGTATAACGTGGGAACCACTAAATATTTGTGGAGTATACGTGGGAACAACTAAATATTTGTGTCCCTCACCTTTAACCAGGACCTTGGGGACTTTGGTGTGGCTGGCACAGAAAGCGCTGTAGATCTTGAAGCGGTCTGCGTAGTACAGGAAGGATCCTCCCAGGGAGAAAAGGATTTTCTAGGAGAAGATGGACGCAAGGAGAGATTACAAAGCTGGAAGAGTTTCATCAACCTTCTTTTATTTACTGCTCGTCACCTTAAACTGCTCCACTCTCTCCAGCTTCTCCACATCTGGAACCAGTCTGGTGCCGTCCTCCAGGGTCTTGAGGAACTCCACCTGGAACTCCAACATTTCTGGCAGATTCCCAAAGAGAACATCCAGCTGGAAGAACAACAAGCAGGTTTGAGGTAGATCAGGGGTGTGTCTGATCAGGTTTGAGGTAGATCAGGGGTGTGTCTGATCAGGTTTGAGTTGGATCAGGGGTGTGTCTGATCAGGTTTGAGTTAGATCAGGGGTGTGTCTGATTAGGTTTGAGTTGGATCAGGGGTGTGTCTGATCTAACTGCTTGATAGAAAGCTGGTATGCTAATAGTGCTATGCTAGTATGCTTACAGTTGAGATTAGTAGAATACCAAATTATGACACTGAGGTGTATACTTACAAAATTAACTAAAAAAGCTAGCATGCTGATGTTAGCATGCTAAAATGCTAACTGTAAAATGTGTCAAGTACCAAAATATATTACTCTGAGGTGTGTTCTTGCAAAATGTGTTGAAAATGTTAAGATGCTAACATTAGCACTCATCAAGTACCAAAATATGACTGCGGTGTATACTTACAACATTTACTAAAAAAGATAGCATGCTAGTGTTAGCATGCTAAAATGCTAACTGTAACGTGTCAAGTGCTATAATATTTTTACTCTGAGGTGTGCACCTGAAAAATATGCTAGGATGCTAACATTAGCATGCATCAAATACCAAAATAAGAATAACTTTACGTCATGCTTTGTTTGATGTCAAAGCGTTCTATTTGACAAAATTAGCAACAAAAAAAGCTAACATGCTAACAGGTATCATTCGTCAAGTAACCAAATATTTAACGCCGAGGTTTATACCGGTCAAAATTAGCATTTTTTGCAAACAATTGTACCACGGGCCGCTAAAGAATTAGCTAGAGGCCGCTAAAGAATTAGCTCGGGGCCGCAAATGACTGACATACACCTCAGCGTCAAATAGTTTGTTACTTGACGAATGATAGCGGTTAGTATGCTAATGTTAGTATGCTACCTTTTTTTAAACTCATTTTGTAAGTATTCCCCTCAATCAATTGAAAGGATTGTTTTCAGGTACACGCCTCAGTGTACTTCACATGCTACAGTAGCATTTTAACATGCTAATATTAGCATACTGCCTTTTTTTTAGCTAATTTAGCAGGTATAAGCCTTAGTGTCATATTTTGGTATTTCACTAATGCTAACTCTAAGCATGCCATTGTTAGCAAAATACTGTTAGCATGCGAGTTGTTTTATTTGCTCAGTCAGCTCATATTTGTTGTTACTTGACTATCTGGCCAACATGCTAACTGTTAGCAAACGCTGGTGTAGAAAATGTGATAACATTTTACAGTTTAGGAGTTTGCTGCCCTTTTACTTCATAACATTGATATAATAAAATGTTGCTTTATCAATAAACCCTCTAAAAAGTAAGTTTCCTAATACTGTAGATTCCAAACTATATGCAGCTACTTTTTTCCTACACTTTGAACCCTGCGGCTTATACAACGGTGCGGCCAATTTAGTTTGTTCTTTTCTTTGCTGTCGGCCATAATGTAAATTAGTGTTGTCCTATCTTTTAGCCTTCCATAGCGTTTGTACTCGTATGGATTCATCACTCATCACTCCAAGCGACGTGTGTAAGTTTTACAATATAACTAAAACTATTCTTACTTACTAAAGTGTCCCATGTGTGATGTCTGTAGGAGTGTTTTCATGCATATTTGTACCTGCTATCATAATGTAACCAAGCTAGCGTTATAAGCTAATATGCTAACGTGTGTACAAGTGTCTGTGTTAGTGTTATTAACTTACAAAAACATTCTTTTTGTATTGTTTCACTTTCACAAATTCCTCAGTAAATCCACCAAAACGTCAGCGTGGAGATATTGAGTCTGTTTAGCCGATTGGAGAGCTAGCTTGCGCAGGTAGTGGCTCCATGACCATGACTTCTGTTTTGTTTGATCAGCCGTTTTACTGCCTTGTTACAGACACTGTTTGGAAACAATTAAGGTATGTAAATAAACATTTACAGAATATTTATGTGTAAATAACTCATTTCACAACATTTCACTATTATGTTGGATCCACTATGGACTGGACTCTCACTATTATGTTAGATCCACCATGGACTGGACTCTCACTATTATGTTAGATCCACTATGGACTGGACTCTCACACTATTATGTTAGATCCACTATGGACTGGACTCTCACACTATTATGTTAGATCCACTATGGACTGGACTCTCACACTATTATGTTAGACCCACTATGGACTGGACTCTCACACTATTATGTTAGATCCACTATGGACTGGACTCTCACTATTATGTTAGATCCACTATGGACTGGACTCTCACTATTATGTTGGATCCACTATGGACTGGACTCTCACTATTATGTTAGATCCACTATGGACTGGACTCTCACTATTATGTTAGATCCACTATGGACTGGACTCTCACTATTATGTTAGATCCACTATGGACTGGACTCTCACACTATTATGTTGGATCCACTATGGACTGGACTCTCACTATTATGTTAGATCCACTATGGACTGGACTTTCACAATATTATGTCAGACCCACTTGACGTCCATTGCATTCGGTCTCCACTGGGGGGGGGGGGGTTACCCACATATGCGGTCCTCTCCAAGGTTTCTCATAGTCATTCACATCAACGTCCCACTGGGTTGTGAGTTTTTCCTTGCCCTTATGTGGGCTCTGTACCGTGGTTGTGGCTTGTGCAGCCCTTTGAGACACTTGTGATTTAGGGCTACATAAATAAACATTGATTGATTGATTGATTGATATATCTGCGACTTATAGTCCGAGGAAGCTAATGTATGGGAAAAAAAAATTTTCTTGTCAAATTTAGTGGGTGTGGCACTTTGTAGTCTGGAAAATACGGTTATCTTCCACCAAATGGGAAAAAACATGTTATTTTGTAGACTAACAGATACTGCATTGCTTCATTTGGAAACAATTAAGATATGTAAATAAACAGTTACAGAATATTAATAAATCATTTCACAAGGTATAATATATCTGCAGCTAATGTATGGGAACATGTATATATCTTTTTTCTATTTAGTGGGTGTGGCTGCGCTCTCAAGTCCGGGAAGGGAGTATTAATTCATGTAGAAATGCTCCTAAAGTGAGATGGCAGCAGGATGAGAGTCGCAGCAGATAAATGTCCAACATGCAGGCGTTAAAAAAAGACATCAAAATCAAGCGTCCTCCTCTCATCATTCAGCCTCTTGTCCTCACACAAAGCATCCATCCTGACGTTATGTAACACACTTGGAGCAGCTCCAGCACTGCAGAGCACACACACACACACACACACACACACACACACACACACACACACACACACACACACACACACACACACACACACACACACACACACACACTCACACACACACACACACACACACACACACACACACACACACACACACACACACACACACACTCACACACGCGCGTGCACAGTGTATCTGACTCACCTCATCCTGAGTGAGAAAGGTCTCTTTCTGCAGCGGACTCAAATATCTCCCAATCAGGCAGTTGAGGTCCTGCAAATAAAAGCGAGAAGTCTAAAAAGAATGAAATGAAAAGAAATAAAAGATGACAACTGAGGAGTGAGTGTGTAGGTGTACCTAATCAAGTGTCATTTGCATAATGAGTTGTTTGACCAACAGAAAGGAAGTTAAATTCTGCTATAAAAGATACTTTTATTTGTCCTTTGATGTTGATGATCATTCTGCAACTTAGTGATGTTGACATGAGATCAATATTGATGTTGATGATCATTCTGCAACTTAGTGATGTTGACATGAGATCAATATTGATGTTGATGATCATTCTGCAACTTAGTGATGTTGACATGAGATCAATATTGATGTTGATGATCATTCTGCAACTTAGTGATGTTGACATGAGATCAATATTGATGTTGATGATCATTCTGCAACTTAGTGATGTTGACATGAGATCAATATTGATGTTGATGATCATTCTGCAACTTAGTGATGTTGACATGAGATCAATATTGATGTTGATGATCATTCTGCAACTTAGTGATGTTGACATGAGATCAATATTGATGTTGATGATCATTCTGCAACTTAGTGATGTTGACATGAGATCAATATTGATGTTGATGATCATTCTGCAACTTAGTGATGTTGACATGAGATCAATATTGATGTTGATGATCATTCTGCAACTTAGTGATGTTGACATGAGATCAATATTGATGTTGATGATCATTCTGCAACTTAGTGATGTTGACATGAGATCAATATTGATGTTGATGATCATTCTGCAACTTAGTGATGTTGACATGAGATCAATATTGATGTTGATGATCATTCTGCAACTTAGTGATGTTGACATGAGATCAATATTGATGTTGATGATCATTCTGCAACTTAGTGATGTTGACATGAGAGCAATATTGATGTTGATGATCATTCTGCAACTTAGTGATGTTGACATGAGATCAATATTGATGTTGATGATCATTCTGCAACTTAGTGATGTTGACATGAGATCAATATTGATGTTGATGATCATTCTGCAACTTAGTGATGTTGACATGAGATCAATATTGATGTTGATGATCATTCTGCAACTTAGTGATGTTGACATGAGATCAATATTGATGTTGATGATCATTCTGCAACTTAGTGATGTTGACATGAGATCAATATTGATGTTGATGATCATTCTGCAACTTAGTGATGTTGACATGAGATCAATATTGATGTTGATGATCATTCTGCAACTTAGTGATGTTGACATGAGATCAATATTGATGTTGATGATCATTCTGCAACTTAGTGATGTTGACATGAGATCAATATTGATGTTGATGATCATTCTGCAACTTAGTGATGTTGACATGAGATCAATATTGATGTTGATGATCATTCTGCAACTTAGTGATGTTGACATGAGATCAATATTGATGTTGATGATCATTCTGCAACTTAGTGATGTTGACATGAGATCAATATTGATGTTGATGATCATTCTGCAACTTAGTGATGTTGACATGAGATCAATATTGATGTTGATGATCATTCTGCAACTTAGTGATGTTGACATGAGATCAATATTGATGTTGATGATCATTCTGCAACTTAGTGATGTTGACATGAGATCAATATTGATGTTGATGATCATTCTGCAACTTAGTGATGTTGACATGAGATCAATATTGATGTTGATGATCATTCTGCAACTTAGTGATGTTGACATGAGATCAATATTGATGTTGATGATCATTCTGCAACTTAGTGATGTTGACATGAGATCAATATTGATGTTGATGATCATTCTGCAACTTAGTGATGTTGACATGAGATCAATATTGATGTTGATGATCATTCTGCAACTTAGTGATGTTGACATGAGATCAATATTGATGTTGATGATCATTCTGCAACTTAGTGATGTTGACATGAGATCAATATTGATGTTGATGATCATTCTGCAACTTAGTGATGTTGACATGAGATCAATATTGATGTTGATGATCATTCTGCAACTTAGTGATGTTGACATGAGATCAATATTGATGTTGATGATCATTCTGCAACTTAGTGATGTTGACATGAGATCAATATTGATGTTGATGATCATTCTGCAACTTAGTGATGTTGACATGAGATCAATATTGATGTTGATGATCATTCTGCAACTTAGTGATGTTGACATGAGATCAATATTGATGTTGATGATCATTCTGCAACTTAGTGATGTTGACATGAGATCAATATTGATGTTGATGATCATTCTGCAACTTAGTGATGTTGACATGAGATCAATATTGATGTTGATGATCATTCTGCAACTTAGTGATGTTGACATGAGATCAATATTGATGTTGATGATCATTCTGCAACTTAGTGATGTTGACATGAGATCAATATTGATGTTGATGATCATTCTGCAACTTAGTGATGTTGACATGAGATCAATATTGATGTTGATGATCATTCTGCAACTTAGTGATGTTGACATGAGATCAATATTGATGTTGATGATCATTCTGCAACTTAGTGATGTTGACATGAGATCAATATTGATGTTGATGATCATTCTGCAACTTAGTGATGTTGACATGAGATCAATATTGATGTTGATGATCATTCTGCAACTTAGTGATGTTGACATGAGATCAATATTGATGTTGATGATCATTCTGCAACTTAGTGATGTTGACATGAGATCAATATTGATGTTGATGATCATTCTGCAACTTAGTGATGTTGACATGAGATCAATATTGATGTTGATGATCATTCTGCAACTTAGTGATGTTGACATGAGATCAATATTGATGTTGATGATCATTCTGCAACTTAGTGATGTTGACATGAGATCAATATTGATGTTGATGATCATTCTGCAACTTAGTGATGTTGACATGAGATCAATATTGATGTTGATGATCATTCTGCAACTTAGTGATGTTGACATGAGATCAATATTGATGTTGATGATCATTCTGCAACTTAGTGATGTTGACATGAGATCAATATTGATGTTGATGATCATTCTGCAACTTAGTGATGTTGACATGAGATCAATATTGATGTTGATGATCATTCTGCAACTTAGTGATGTTGACATGAGATCAATATTGATGTTGATGATCATTCTGCAACTTAGTGATGTTGACATGAGATCAATATTGATGTTGATGATCATTCTGCAACTTAGTGATGTTGACATGAGATCAATATTGATGTTGATGATCATTCTGCAACTTAGTGATGTTGACATGAGATCAATATTGATGTTGATGATCATTCTGCAACTTAGTGATGTTGACATGAGATCAATATTGATGTTGATGATCATTCTGCAACTTAGTGATGTTGACATGAGATCAATATTGATGTTGATGATCATTCTGCAACTTAGTGATGTTGACATGAGATCAATATTGATGTTGATGATCATTCTGCAACTTAGTGATGTTGACATGAGATCAATATTGATGTTGATGATCATTCTGCAACTTAGTGATGTTGACATGAGATCAATATTGATGTTGATGATCATTCTGCAACTTAGTGATGTTGACATGAGATCAATATTGATGTTGATGATCATTCTGCAACTTAGTGATGTTGACATGAGATCAATATTGATGTTGATGATCATTCTGCAACTTAGTGATGTTGACATGAGATCAATATTGATGTTGATGATCATTCTGCAACTTAGTGATGTTGACATGAGATCAATATTGATGTTGATGATCATTCTGCAACTTAGTGATGTTGACATGAGATCAATATTGATGTTGATGATCATTCTGCAACTTAGTGATGTTGACATGAGATCAATATTGATGTTGATGATCATTCTGCAACTTAGTGATGTTGACATGAGATCAATATTGATGTTGATGATCATTCTGCAACTTAGTGATGTTGACATGAGATCAATATTGATGTTGATGATCATTCTGCAACTTAGTGATGTTGACATGAGATCAATATTGATGTTGATGATCATTCTGCAACTTAGTGATGTTGACATGAGATCAATATTGATGTTGATGATCATTCTGCAACTTAGTGATGTTGACATGAGATCAATATTGATGTTGATGATCATTCTGCAACTTAGTGATGTTGACATGAGATCAATATTGATGTTGATGATCATTCTGCAACTTAGTGATGTTGACATGAGATCAATATTGATGTTGATGATCATTCTGCAACTTAGTGATGTTGACATGAGATCAATATTGATGTTGATGATCATTCTGCAACTTAGTGATGTTGACATGAGATCAATATTGATGTTGATGATCATTCTGCAACTTAGTGATGTTGACATGAGATCAATATTGATGTTGATGATCATTCTGCAACTTAGTGATGTTGACATGAGATCAATATTGATGTTGATGATCATTCTGCAACTTAGTGATGTTGACATGAGATCAATATTGATGTTGATGATCATTCTGCAACTTAGTGATGTTGACATGAGATCAATATTGATGTTGATGATCATTCTGCAACTTAGTGATGTTGACATGAGATCAATATTGATGTTGATGATCATTCTGCAACTTAGTGATGTTGACATGAGATCAATATTGATGTTGATGATCATTCTGCAACTTAGTGATGTTGACATGAGATCAATATTGATGTTGATGATCATTCTGCAACTTAGTGATGTTGACATGAGATCAATATTGATGTTGATGATCATTCTGCAACTTAGTGATGTTGACATGAGATCAATATTGATGTTGATGATCATTCTGCAACTTAGTGATGTTGACATGAGATCAATATTGATGTTGATGATCATTCTGCAACTTAGTGATGTTGACATGAGATCAATATTGATGTTGATGATCATTCTGCAACTTAGTGATGTTGACATGAGATCAATATTGATGTTGATGATCATTCTGCAACTTAGTGATGTTGACATGAGATCAATATTGATGTTGATGATCATTCTGCAACTTAGTGATGTTGACATGAGATCAATATTGATGTTGATGATCATTCTGCAACTTAGTGATGTTGACATGAGATCAATATTGATGTTGATGATCATTCTGCAACTTAGTGATGTTGACATGAGATCAATATTGATGTTGATGATCATTCTGCAACTTAGTGATGTTGACATGAGATCAATATTGATGTTGATGATCATTCTGCAACTTAGTGATGTTGACATGAGATCAATATTGATGTTGATGATCATTCTGCAACTTAGTGATGTTGACATGAGATCAATATTGATGTTGATGATCATTCTGCAACTTAGTGATGTTGACATGAGATCAATATTGATGTTGATGATCATTCTGCAACTTAGTGATGTTGACATGAGATCAATATTGATGTTGATGATCATTCTGCAACTTAGTGATGTTGACATGAGATCAATATTGATGTTGATGATCATTCTGCAACTTAGTGATGTTGACATGAGATCAATATTGATGTTGATGATCATTCTGCAACTTAGTGATGTTGACATGAGATCAATATTGATGTTGATGATCATTCTGCAACTTAGTGATGTTGACATGAGATCAATATTGATGTTGATGATCATTCTGCAACTTAGTGATGTTGACATGAGATCAATATTGATGTTGATGATCATTCTGCAACTTAGTGATGTTGACATGAGATCAATATTGATGTTGATGATCATTCTGCAACTTAGTGATGTTGACATGAGATCAATATTGATGTTGATGATCATTCTGCAACTTAGTGATGTTGACATGAGATCAATATTGATGTTGATGATCATTCTGCAACTTAGTGATGTTGACATGAGATCAATATTGATGTTGATGATCATTCTGCAACTTAGTGATGTTGACATGAGATCAATATTGATGTTGATGATCATTCTGCAACTTAGTGATGTTGACATGAGATCAATATTGATGTTGATGATCATTCTGCAACTTAGTGATGTTGACATGAGATCAATATTGATGTTGATGATCATTCTGCAACTTAGTGATGTTGACATGAGATCAATATTGATGTTGATGATCATTCTGCAACTTAGTGATGTTGACATGAGATCAATATTGATGTTGATGATCATTCTGCAACTTAGTGATGTTGACATGAGATCAATATTGATGTTGATGATCATTCTGCAACTTAGTGATGTTGACATGAGATCAATATTGATGTTGATGATCATTCTGCAACTTAGTGATGTTGACATGAGATCAATATTGATGTTGATGATCATTCTGCAACTTGGTGATGAGGTGAATATTGATAAAGCACAGGTGTTCACCTCAGTCACATGATTTTCTCCTGCTGTCACCTCAGTTTTGACTTCTCTCATCATTTCTACTTCATCTAATAATCATAACTTTCATTTCATAATTATGACTTTTATCTCATATTTATGACATTTATCTCATATGTATGATTTTTATCTCAAATGTAAGACTTTTATCTCATATTTATGACTTTAATTTCATAATTAGGACTTGTATCTCATATTTATGACTTTTATTTCATAAATCTGACTTGTCATATTTATGACTTTTATTTCATAATTATGACTTTTATGTCATATTTATGACTTTTATTTCATATTTATGACTTTTATTTTATATTTATGACTTTTATTTCATATTTATGACTTTTATCTCATATTTATGACTTTTATTTCATATTCATGACTTTTATCTCATATTTATGACTTTTATTTCATATTCATGACTTTTATCTCATATTTATGACTTTTATTTCATAATTAGGGTGGTGTGCATTGCCAGCAGTAAGTCGGACACGTTTCCAGTGAGGTTTGGACTCCGCCAAGACTGCCCTTTGTCACCCATTCTGTTCTCAACTTTTATGGACAGAATTTCTAGGCGCAGTCAAGGCGTTGAGGGGATCTGGTTTGGTGGCTGCAGGATTAGGTCTCTGCTTTTTAAACATGATGTGGTCCTGATGGCTTCATCTGGCCAGGATCTTCAGCTCTCACTGGATCGGTTCGCAGCCGAGTGTGAAGCGACTGGGATGAGAATCAGCACCTCCAAGTCCGAGTCCATGGTTCTCTCCCGGAAAAGGGTGGAGTGCCATCTCCGGGTTGGGGAGGAGATCTTGCCCCAAGTGAAGGAGTTCAAGTACCTGGGAGTCTTGTTCACGAGTGAGGGAAGAGTGGATGGTGAGATGGACAGGCGGATCGGTGCGGCGTCTTCAGTAATGCGGACGCTGTGTCGATCCGTTGTGGTGAAGAAGGAGCTGAGCCGGAAGGCAAAGCTCTCAATTTAGCGGTGGATCTACGTTCCCATCCTCACCTATGGTCATGAGCTTTGGGTTATGACCGAAAGGACAAGATCACGGGTACAAATGAGTTTCCTCATACGGGTGGTGGGTCTCTCCCTTAGAGATAGGGTGAGAAGCTCTGTCATCAAAGTAAAGCCGCTGCTCCTCCACATGGAGAGGAGCCAGATGAGGTGGTTCGGGCATCTGGTCAGGATGCCACCCGAACGCCTCCCTAGGGAGGTGTTTAGGGCACGTCCAACCGGTAGGAGGCCACGGGGAAGACCCAGGACACGTTGGGAAGACTATGTCTCCCAGCTGGCCTGGGAACACCTCGGGATCCCCCGGGAGGAGCTGGACCAAGTGGCTGGGGAGAGGAAAGTCTGGGCTTCCCTGCTTAGGCTGCTGCCCCCGCGACCCGACCTCGGATAAGTGGACGAAGATGGATGGATGGATGGATGGTTTTCATATTTATTACTTTTATCTCATATTTATGACATTGATCTCATCATTCTGACTTTTTGCAAACATTTTATTTTCTTATTTCATCATTTTGACTTTTTATTTCATATTTATGACTTATTTCATAATTCTGACTTTTTATTGCTAAAATTTAACTTTTTTATTCGATCATTTTGACTTTTTATCTCATATTTATGACTTTTATCTCATAATTATGACTTTTTATTGCTAAATTTAAATTTTCCTATTTCATCATTTGGACTTTTTATCTCATACTTAAGACTTTTATCTCATAATTCTCACTTTTTATTGCAAAATGTTAACTTTCTTATTTCATCATTTAGACTTTGTATCTCATATTTATGACACGTATCTCATAATTCTGAATTTTTTTTTGCAACATTTTTACTTTTTGACTGTTATCTTATAATTATGACTTTTTATTACTACATTTGAACTTACTTAATTCACCCTTTTGACTTTTTAGCTATCTCAGCTACCAGCGACCCCGAAGGGAATAAGCAGTAGAAAATGGATGGATGGATGGACTTTTTAGCTCATATTTATGACTTTTATCTCATAATTCAGACTTTCCCATGGGTTTGTTTTTTTTAGTGGCAGAAGCAGGCTTCCATACATAATGAGGACTTTCTTATCTCATATTTGCGACTTTATAATTTCATGATTTAGACTTTTTATTATATGACTTTTTATCTCATAATTTCACATTTCCATGGTTTTTGGGGTTTTTTAGTGACAAAAAGGTGCCTTCATACTCCGGACAAAAGGCGTCAGAGACCGCACACAGAGCTGCCCGTCTACAACACTCGGACACACAGGCGTTAGAGACCTCTATAGACTCCCAACACTCGGACACACAGGCGTTAGAGACCTCTATAGACTCCCAACACTCGGACACACAGGCGTTAGAGACCTCTATAGACTCCCAACACTCGGACACACAGGCGTTAGAGACCTCTATAGACTCCCAACACTCGGACACACAGGCGTTAGAGACCTCTATAGACTCCCAACACTCGGACACACAGGCGTTAGAGACCTCTATAGACTCCCAACACTCGGACACACAGGCGTTAGAGACCTCTATAGACTCTCAACACTCGGACACACAGGCGTTAGAGACCTCTATAGACTCCCAACACTCGGACACACAGGCGTTAGAGACCTCTATAGACTCCCAACACTCGGACACACAGGCGTTAGAGACCTCTATAGACTCCCAACACTCGGACACACAGGCGTTAGAGACCCCTCTACACTCCCAACACTCGGACACACAGGCGTTAGAGAGCTCTATAGACTCTCAACACTCGGACACACAAGCGTTAGAGACCTCTATAGACTCCCAACACTCGGACACACAGGCGTTAAAGACCTCTATAGACTCCCAACACTCGGACACACAGGCGTTAGAGACCTCTATAGACTCCCAACACTCGGACACACAGGCGTTAGAGACCTCTATAGACTCCCAACACTCGGACACACAGGCGTTAGAGACCCCTCTACACTCCCAACACTCGGACACACAGGCGTTAGAGACCTCTATAGACTCCCAACACTCGGACACACAGGCGTTAGAGACCTCTATAGACTCCCAACACTCGGACACACAGGCGTTAGAGACCTCTATAGACTCCCAACACTCGGACACACAGGCGTTAGAGACCCCTCTACACTCCCAACACTCGGACACACAGGCGTTAGAGACCTCTATAGACTCCCAACACTCGGACACACAGGCGTTAGAGACCTCTATAGACTCCCAACACTCGGACACACAGGCGTTAGAGACCCCTCTACACTCCCAACACTCGGACACACAGGCGTTAGAGACCTCTATAGACTCCCAACACTCGGACACACAGGCGTTAGAGACCTCTATAGACTCCCAACACTCGGACACACAGGCGTTAGAGACCTCTATAGACTCCCAACACTCGGACACACAGGCGTTAGAGACCCCTCTACACTCCCAACACTCGGACACACAGGCGTTAGAGAGCTCTATAGACTCTCAACACTCGGACACACAAGCGTTAGAGACCTCTATAGACTCCCAAAACTCGGACACACAGGCGTTAAAGACCTCTATAGACTCCCAACACTCGGACACACAGGCGTTAGAGACCTCTATAGACTCCCAACACTCGGACACACAGGCGTTAGAGACCTCTATAGACTCCCAACACTCGGACACACAGGCGTTAGAGACCTCTATAGACTCCCAACACTCGGACACACAGGCGTTAGAGATCCCTTTACACTCCCAACACTCGGACACACAGGCGTTAGAGATCCCTCTACACTCCCAACACTCGGACACACAGGCGTTAGAGACCTCTATAGACTCCCAACACTCGGACACACAGGCGTTAGAGACCTCTAGAGACTCTCAACACTCGGACACACAGGCGTTAGAGACCTCTATAGACTCCCAACACTCGGACACACAGGCGTTAGAGACCTCTATAGACTCCCAACACTCGGACACACAGGCGTTAGAGATCCCTCTACACTCCCAACACTCGGACACACAGGCGTTAGAGACCTCTATAGACTCCCAACACTCGGACACACAGGCGTTAGAGACCCCTCTACACTCCCAACACTCGGACACACAGGCGTTAGAGACCTCTATAGACTCCCAACACTCGGACACACAGGCGTTAGAGATCCCTCTACACTCCCAACACTCGGACACACAGGTGGAAGGACACTAACTTTGACGTAGGCGCGCTCCGTTTCCACCAGCTCGCTGATGACTTTGCGCAGCTTGTCGGCGTCCGAGAGCTGGCGCAGAGCGGCGACGGGCGGCGGGAGGGGCGAGTCCGGGCTGGGCGAGGAGGAGGACACGCTCTCCGGGGGATTCATGTCATGCAGGCTGCGGCAGAAAGCGGCCACCTGCTCCGTGTTCTGCCAGAGACAAGTGAAAGTGAAAGTGAAAGTGAAAGTGGGATGGTAACCTCAGGAGTGTGCGTGCAGAGGCGGCACCAAAAAGAAAAAATCTATAATTTGTTCTATTTCAAGTGCAGCTTCATTTCAATCACATCTTTTTTCCCGGGTGTTTTCCTCCCACTGAGGGCGCCGCCGTAAGTGACTCATCTCTTTCACGCCATGCGAACTATAGACAACATACAGCAGGTTGCCATGGAAACCAGTGCACTATTAGGACTGTAATTTGGGGGTCCACTCGTGATGGCATCCATCACTCGCTGGCAGCCACTTTGAGGATATTTCTTATTTTTGCATCACATGACCTTTACCTGCCAAACACGCTGAATTGTAACAATTCATTTTTTATCATTGGAGTTGGGATTAAATAATACATGTGCTATTAAATGTGACAATCATTTAGTTTTAATTTATTGTAGTTGGAATTAAATAATACATGTGCTATTAAATGTGACAATCATTTATTTTTAATTAATTTTGGTAGGAATTAAATAATATATGTGCTATTAATTGTGACAATAATTTATTTTTAATTAATTGTAGTTGGAATTAAATAATAAATGTGCTATTAAATTTGACAATATTTCATTTGTAATTAATTTTATTTGGAATTAAATAATAAATGTGCTGTTAAATGTGACAATCATTTAATTTTAATTAATTGTAGCTCGAATTAAAAAATAATGTTCTATTAATTGTGACAATAATTTATTTTTAATTAATTGTGGTTGAAATTAAATAATACATGTTCTATTTAATATGACAATAATGTATTTAATGTTAACGTACACTTAATTACTTAATTATTTCAAGATTAATACATTTTTCTGTTAGCCCCGCCCACTGACTTTGACGGACTCAATAAATTCATGAAGGGGTGACACAAATGTTCACAAAATAAATTAAATAAATCGTGAAATTATTCATCATAAAATAATAAAATCAATAATAAATTATAATTAAATATCGATATAATTAATTAAATCATAAAATACTATTTTTTACAATAAATACATTACCACATTCAATACCGCATTTATGTATTTAATTTTAATCATAAGTTAATATTCAAAGATTTATTACATTTTGTCCATTCATACTTTATATCCTCACTGGCCACTTCTTTAGGTACACCGGGGCCAAAGAAAGTAATGCTTGGCCGTTTTTTGTTTTTTTTTAATACAATTGTACCGCATCGTCCTGTGCGCTGATATTTTGGCATCGTTGACAATTGGTTGCGAGAATAAACTTAGCCAATAGGTAGTGCCAACTAATTGACAGAAATGGTGAAGAAATGTTGAGAAATCATACAAAGCCCAAAAGCAGTGAAGTTGTCAGGTTGTGTAAATGTTAAATAAAAAGAGAATACAACAAATCCTTTTCAACTTATATTCAATTGAATAGACTGCAAAGACAAGATATTTCACGTTCACACTGTTAAACTTTGGTATTTTTTGCAAATATTAGCTCATTTGGAATTTGATGCCTGCAACATGTTTCAAAAAAGCTGGCACAAGTGGCAAAAAAGAGTGATAAAGTTGAGGAATGCTCATCAAAGACTTATTTGGAACATCCCACAGGTGAACAGGCTAATTGGGAGCAGGTGGGTGCCATGATTGGGTATAAAAGCGGCTTCCATGAAATGCTCAGTCGTTCACAAACAAGGACGGGGCGAGGGTCACCGCTTTGTCAACAAATGCCTGAGCAAATTGCTTAAGAACAACATTTCTCAACAAGGAATTTAGGGATTTCACCATCTACGCTCTGTAATATCATCAAAAGGTTCAGAGAATGTGGAGAAATCACTGCACGTAAGCCATGATATTACGCACCTTGGATCCCTCAGGCGGTACTGCATCAAAAAGTGACATCAGTGTGTAAAGGATATCACCACATGGGCTCAGGAACACTTCAGAAACCCACTGTCAGTAACTACAGTTGGTCACTACATCTGTAAGTGCAAGTTAAAGCTCTACTATGCAAAGCGAAAATTGTTTATCAACAACACCCAGAAACGCCGTCGGCTTCGCTGGGCCTGAGCTCATCTAAGATGGACTGATACAAAGTGGAAAAGTGTTCTGTGGTCTGACGAGTCCACATTTCAAATTGTTTTTGGAAACTGTGGATGTGGTGTCCTCCGGACCAAAGAGGAAAAGAACCATCCGGATTGTTCTAGGCGCAAAGTGTAAAAGGCAGCGTGTGTGATGGTATGGGGGTGTATTAGTGGCCAAGACATGGGTAACTTACACATCTGTGAAGGCACCATTAATGCTGAAAGGTACATACAGCTTTTGGAGCAACATATGTTGCCATCCAAGCAACGTTATCATGGACGCCCCTGCTTATTTCAGCAAGACAATGCCAAGCCACGTGATACAACAGCGTGGCTTCATAGTAAAAGAGTGCAAGTACTAGACTGGCCTGCCTGTAGTGCAGACATTGAAAATAAAATATGAGAAGGGAGACTATTGAACAACTTAAGCTGTACATCAAGCAAGAATGGGAAAGAATTCCACTTCAAAAATGTCTCCTCAGTTCCCAAACCTTTACTGAGTGTTGTTAAAAGGAAAGGCCATGTAACACAGTAGTAAAAAATGCCCCTGTGACAACTTCTTTGCAATGTGTTGCTGCCATTAAATTCTAAGTTCATGATTATTTGCAAAAAAGAAGAAAGTTTGTCAGTGTGAACATGAAATATCTTGTCTTTGCAGTCTATTCAATTGAATATAAGTTGAAAAGGATTTGTTGTATTCTCTTTTTATTTAACATTTACACAACCTGACAACTTCACTGCTTTTGTAGTTTGTAAGGTAAGCAAATATTGAAGTATGTATTTTTATTAATAAAAGATTTTGAAAAAGTTTACCCTCATACAATGATTTGCATTATTCAATAATATTAAAAATGACAATATATGCACTTGTGAATGTTTGTTTTCTGTTCAAATAGAAAGAAGGAATCCATTGTGAATAGATAACATTTTTATGGACACAGGCTTTTGCATATATTGCATACAAAGTTGCAACATTTCTGATAGACCGAGGACTTCCTGTAAGGATGATTGCATGACCAACATCCTATCATAATTGTCCCGCTAAAACAAAAACATTCTTCTCACGATGAGTAAGCTTACAGCTGGAGGCCAACAATTGAAGTCGTATTTCTATAACTATGCTAATTTAGTCCCATTGTTCCTCACACACACGAGTCATTAGCCATTATGCTAATAGAGTTGCAGCATCACGACCCATCCAGTCTAAACCACTTCCTGTGTGTCAGGGATTTTACAGTCCAAGCAGACGTTCCTACGTCACGGTCGCGGCTCATTAACTCGGAGGGTCGGACTCACGGACTGACTTGGTGCCAGCTCGTTAGCTTAAATGCTGACATGAAAACCAGAGACATTCACGTCATCTGGAAAGGACATAAATGATATTTCTGTACTCTGGACACAGCCGTTTTTACGGTGCGTTCAAGGACCGCCACAACGCCCGCCATTAATAATCACGCATAGATTTTATTTGTTACACAAAGTGCTAGAGTACAAAGCAATATTTAAAGTTTGCCATTAAATATGAAGACTAAAAATCTATGAGTGGAGCATAAAAAACACAAAACATTTGAAAATATTTGAAAAAACTTGACGAATGTCAGGGCAGGAAGATCCAAAGTACTAATGTCAGGGCAGGAAGGATCCAAAGTACTAATGTCAGGGCAGGAAGGATCCAAAGAACTGATGTCAGGGCAGGGAGGATCCAAAGAACTGATGTCAGGGCAGGAAGGATCCAAAGAACTGATGTCAGGGCAGGAAGGATCCAAAGAACTAATGTCAGGGCAGGAAGGATCCACAGTACTAATGTCAGGGCAGGAAGGATCCAAAGTACTAATGTCAGGGCAAGAAGGATCCAAAGTACTAATGTCAGGGCAGGAAGGATCCAAAGAACTGATGTCAGGGCAGGAAGGATCCAAAGTACTAATGTCAGGGCAGG